>NC_134083.1:24141181-24381181 GCF_000715075.1 Nicotiana tabacum
AAACCCGATCCACAATGACAGGACATATAGATAAGGAGGAAATGGAGGAGATACATATGAGTAATTAGAACCTAGATCCAATAGTAATGAAGCATCCATAACGCAGATAGAAACAATACATGTAATCATGGCATTTGAGGCTACTACATCTGGTCTGGCAGGCAAGGAATAAAACCTAGACAGAGCACCATCTGGCTGGCCTCGACATCTAGGGAGACCCCTACCCACCGACCCCCTACCTCAAACCGGCCGGACGGGGAGTGCGGAAGCTGGTGCGATGATCATGGGCTGATGGCCCTATTGTACTGCCTTGCCCCGAAGCCTGGTGCAAAACCTCCTCATATGACCAAGCTCCTCACACTCATAGCAACCTCTTGGTGCGGAAGACGACTGGACATGGGTCTGACCGTGATAACCCAAATACCCACTGGAAGAACCCTAAATGGACGGTGGACGGTAGGAGCTCTCTAGAATGGCACTGAAGTACGGCCGCGCCGGGGCACTCCGAGTAGGCAGCAGTGCTGAATACGTGGGCCTGCTGGACTGAACCCTCATGAACTGACCTCTACCCCAGATGGGGCACCACTGAATCCTCAAGAATGTCGAGGCCTCGTCTCCCCTATCGTGTACAATCGGCCCTGGCTGCGGATACCTTCGATCCTCCGAAATATCTCCACAACCTGCTGGTTTGGAGTCCCCGTCTCAACCTCTCGGTCCATAGTAACTTGGATACCATAATGTAAGCCTGCAATAAAACTTTGCAGTCTCTCTGCATCTGTGGGGAGTATCATATGTGCATGGCGAGTCAAGTAAGAGAATCTCGCATCATAATCGGTCACGGACATCTGACCCTGTTGGAGCCGCTCAAACTGACATCATAACTCTTTCCTTTGAGATGTTGGAATGTACCTCTCCAAAAAGAGGCATGTGAACTGGTCCCAAGTCAAGGGAGGTGAACCTGCTGACCTGCTACAAATATAGGACTGCCACCATCTACTAGCCTTGCCCTCCAACTGGAATGTGGTGAAGTCCAGCCCGTTGGACGCCAATACTCCCATGTTGTGCAGCCTGTCCCTGCAACGATCAATAAAGTCATGTGGGTCCTCTTGTCTCTCACTGCAAAAGACAGGAGGATGTAGCCTGGTCTATCTGTCCATTCACTTCTGCTGCTCAACGGTCACGACTATTCTGGGCGTTGGTATAACCACCGCAACAAGCTGGGCCCCACCCATATGTAGTGCACCTGGGGTCTGATAAACGGCAATAGGGTGCCCTGGAGCCTGAGTTGTAGGGGTCTGTGTTCCCTCTCCCGCCTGAGATGTGGTCGTGTCCGCTGGAAATAAACTAGCTTGGGTCATAGAATCCATGAACCACAGCATACAGCCCATGACCTCCTAAAATCCTGGTGCAGTTATGAAATCCACCAGGGCCGGCTCAGCTGCAGGCACCTCATCCTACTCCTCAATAACAGGATCCTCCATTGGATCCACTGGTGATACAACTGGAGCAACTCTAGGACGCCCTCGTCCTCTAGTAGGAGTTGCGGCCCTCCCTCAGCCTCTACCGCTGACGGTTGGGGGAGCGGCCCTTCTACCACCGAGTACTATCGTAGCACGCGTTCTCACCATCTATGATAGAATAAGAGAAACATACTTAGCACAACATCAATTTCACGATAGGAGATGAAGAAAGAGAAGTTTCCTAACACCATATAGCCTCTTGAAGATAAGTACAGACGTCTCTGCACCGATCTGCAAGACACTATTAGGCCTGCTCATGATGTGAACCTAGTGCTCTGATACAAAGTTATCATGACCTAATTCCCACTATGGGTCGTGATGTCGCCCAACATCGCCGTTAGGCAAGCCAACAGTGAACTCACATTTAGTTGTTTTTTTATATTTTAATGTCATGAATTTTTATTTAACAAAGAAACCAAGAATAAATGGTCATAGTTATATAAAGCATAAGATAAACATAAGAGTGAAGTAGTGGAATTAATAGGCAAAAAACATAAATATGTACTAGCAATTCCCAAAATTCGGTGTCATAAGTGCACGAGCAATCTAGTTGTCACGCTCCGAAATCAAGGAGCACGACCGACGCTCAACCGAGTGAACCCGGCCGAGCAAGCCTGTTAAATTTCCTTCTACCCAAACTCATCCATGAATAAAGAGGAGAGGCACTCTATTAATCAAACACTGAAAATATTTCATTAACAACTCCCATTTCATTTCCATTAGTAGTTTCATTCATAATTTCCAAATTATTACAAGTTTATAGATATAATGAAAAACATGTTTTCCAAAATACAAACACATCTAGTTTAATTCCCAACATCAAACGCCACCCACAACCTGTCTACGGAGCCTCCAAGTATGACAGAAGAATAGTATGAAAGTTCCGGCAATAAGGCCCAGACTATACCTCAAGACACAAAGTCTAACATCAAGTGACATCGGGCCAGGAATAGAGCAGGGCTCACCAAAACCTGCTGAATAGGGAGTAACTGCTAGCGAGGACCAAAGCTGCCCGCTGCTGAATCACCTACATCCATTGAAGATGCAGTGCCCCCGACAAAAGGCATGTTAGTACATATGGAATAGTCCTAGTATGTAAAGCTAACTGTCTTCCTTCAAAATAGAATGCCAATGTAAGAAAGGGAAAACCATGGAACAACAATCAGCAATAAATGATATCTAAATGTCCAACTTAAAACATAACAATTTCCAAAATACAAAGATAATATTATATATTTTTGGTTGGGAGATCTTTAGTACCGATATACCATTGTTCACAATACCACCGTTCACAATACCAATACCATCGTATTTTTAGCACGGAGTCCGATCACGACCTGGTCGGCTAGGCCATCTCATCCGAGACATCAACCACAATCACAATTTCCAGCACAATCACCACCATGTGTGCGGCATGGTGTCCGATCACAACCCGATCAGTTAGGCCATCTCACCACAATGCCATATGGATGTATAATTTCGGGGTTAGGTTATTTCAACCTACCCTTCCTCGGTGACTATCGATACTCCCAAAAATATTTTTGATTTGCTTTTTGATTTGCTTGCAAAGGAAACAACAATACAAATGCATTTACCTCATAACCTTTCATGCCGTATATAGCCTCATTGATACTTTCAACAACTTTCAACATCATTATTTCATTACCTCTCTTGGCCATACATATGATTCTTCATTCGTGGCACAATGGCTGTATTTCATATTCCACACTTTCATTTCTTCCCTTTCATGCATCATCATCACAAATGTCAACAAATAGAATATTCTGAAAATCACAACTTTAGGTTCATTAGTAATGAAGGATTTAAACAAAATGGATTTCTTTCCAAGAAATAGAGTAAAATGATTAGCAATCGAAGCACAAGTTAAAATCATAAACAAGTAACACATTATTTATTCTTGAAATACTTTTCCCCAAAGAGGGCAAAACACCATTTCAACTCACGAATATGTAAGAACGCAAAACACATCGAAACTACTTACAAAGCAAAGCATTGGTTAAAAGAACCACATATAGGCATCACTTGAGTTCATAAGCTTTTAAGCAATTCTATTTTTTTAAAGTCAATTTCGGAACAGTTGAATCAAAGCTCATTTCATAATCTTTCTCACATCATCTCATTTCATTGATACCATTGGCCACAAGTATAACTTTCACTCTTGGCACGTTGGCCACACTTTATATCCTCAATTCACTTATTTCACTTCCAACCATCTTTATAGATTATCAACAATAAGACATCTCCAATCAAGGCTTTAGGTAAACATATGAGCAATTAAGAGTCCTAAGCATATTGAAATTTTCTCACACAATTTGGCATCATAACCTTCATTTAAAACACGACTCAAAGACATAGCATTGTAATACACATATCATTCTTGAACAAATAATTCTCGACACTTTTCTTATTCGGGACAATCAAATTTATTGGGAACAACTCGGGACATAGAATAAGGAACTTGGGACAACCATACTTGAAACTTACTGGAACATCATGGAATTCAATTCTAAGAGAGTAGTTTAGCCAACATACCTCGCTTTGAGCTTTTCTTAAATTAGTACAACGTCCCAGAAATTCTAGCAATCCCAATCTATTTTGAGACATAATAACATTGAACACAAATTAGGAAGGAATTCATGGTTTCAGCTCATATGAGCATTTTATCAAACACTAGGTGTGCAAATTTGGCTACAAGGTTTTTCTACAAGATTTTCTTCGATCCACAATCCAATCCTTACTTATTTGAGCTCAACAATCTTCCCACAAACCTTATTAGTACAAGCATGTATAAATAATACTATGTTAATTACCCAACATCATCAAGTCAATATTCATTGCATTCCCCAACAAAAATCTATGTTCAAAAACATCCATTTCAAGAAAGTGTTGTATCTTATCCAAATGGTGATTCCCAATTAAATTCGTTCATCAATTAAGTTTTCAAGTCTATTGGAATCATTAGAAAGTCAAGACATATGTATTTATATCAATTCATCATTATTCATCTTCTTTTTTACCCAAAAATGGTATTCTCAAGACCCACCCTTAGGGTTCATACAATATCCCATTATAACTTCAAATAAAACTCATAAACATGCTACCCATACTCCAATATGATATTTATATGAAGCTCAAGTGAAGGGATTACCTCTTGGTTGAGATTTGCCCTTATTTCTGAGATTTCCAAGAAATCGAATAAAATGATTGGCTATCGAAGCGGAAGTTAAAATCATAAACAAGTAACACATCATTTATTCATGAAATACTTTTCCCCAAAAAGAGCAATACACCATTTCAAATCACGAATATGTAAGAACGCAAAACACATCGAAACTACTTACAAAGCAAAGCATTGGTTAAAATAACCACATATAGGCATCACTTGAGTTCATAAGCTTTTAAGGAATTCTTTTTTTTAAAGTCAATTTCGGAACAGTTGAATCAAAGCTCATTTCATAATCTTTCTCACATCATCTCTTTACATTGACACCATTGGCCACAAGTATAACTTTCACTCTTGGTACGTTGGCCACACTTTATATCCCCAATTCACTTATTTCACTTCCAACCATCTTTATAGATTATCAACAATAAGACATCTCCAATCAAGACTTTAGGTACACATATGACCAATTAAGAGTCCTAATCATATTGGAATTTTCTCACACAATTTGGCATCATAACCTTCATTCGAAACACGACTCAAAGACATAGCATTGTAATACACATATCATTCTTGAACACATTTCCAAAGGATAACATAATGTGAAAGGAACATTTGGCACACATTTTGAATACATAATTCTCGACACTTTGCTTATTCGGGACAATCAAATTTATTGGGAACCACTCGGGACATAGAATAAGGAACTTGAGACAACCATACTTGAAACTTACTGGAACATCATGGAATTCAATTCTAAGAGAGTAGTTTAGACAACATACCTCGCTTTGAGCTTTTCTTAAATTACTACAATGTCCCGAAAATTCTAGCAATCCCAATCTATTTTGAGACATAATAAAATTGAACACAAATTAGGAAGGTATTCATGGTTTCAGCTCATTTGAGCATTTTATCCGACACTAGGTGTGCAAATTTGGCCACAAGATTCTTCTACAAGATTTTCTTCACTCCACAATCCAATCCTTACTTATTTGAGCTCAACAATCTTCCCACAAACCTTATTAGTACAAGCATGTATAAATAATACTATGTTAATTACCCAACATCATCAAGTCAATATTCATTGCCTTCCCCAACAAAAATCTATGTTCAAGAACATCCATTTCAAGAAAGTGCTGTATCTTATCCAAATGGTGATTCCCAATTAAATTCGTTCATCAATTATGTTTTCAAGTCTATTGGAATCATTAGAAACTCAAGACATATGTATTTATATCAATTCATCACTATTCATCTTCTTTTTTACCCAAAAATGATATTCTCAAGACCCACCCTTAGGGTTCATACAATATCCCATTATAACTTCAAATAAAACTAATAAACATGCTACCCATACTCCAATATGACATATATATGAAGCTCAAGTGAAGGGATTACCTCTTGGCTGAGATTTGCCCTTATGGCTGAGATTTCCAAGAAATGGAGTAAAATGATTGGCAATCGAAGGACAAGTTAAAATCATAAACAAGTAGCATATCATTTATTCTTGAAATACTTTTCACCAAAAAGGGCAATACACCATTTCAACTCACGAATATATAAGAACGCAAAACACATTGAAACTACTTACAAAGAATAGCATTGGTTAAAACAACTACATATAGGCATCACTTAAGTTCATAAGCTTTTAAGCAATTCTATTTTTTTTAAAGTCAATTTCGGAATAGTTGAATCAAAGCTCATTTCATAATCTTTCTCACATCATCTCATTTCATTGACACCATTGGCCACAAGTATAACTTTCACTCTTGGCACGTTGGCCACACTTTATATCCCCAATTCAGTTATTTCACTTCCAACCATCTTTATAGATTATCAACGATAAGACATCTCCAATCAAGACTTTAGGTACACATATGAGCAATTAAGAGTCCTAAGCATTTTGGAATTTTCTCACACAATTTGGCATCATAACCTTCATTTGAAACACGACTCAAAGACATAGCATTGTAATACATATATAATTCTTGAACACATTCCCAAAGGATAACATAATGTGAAAGGAACATTCGGAACACGTTTTGAATACATAATTCTCGACACTTTACGTATTCGGGACAATCAAAGTTATTGGGAACAAATCGAGACATAGAATAAGGAACTTGAGACTACCATACTTGTAACTTACCGGAACATCATGGAATTCAATTCTAAGAGAGTAGTTTAGCCAACATACCTCGCTTTGAGCTTTTCTTAAATTACTACAACGTCCTGAAAATTCTAGCAATCCCAATCTATTTTGAGACATAATAAAATTGAACACAAATTAGGAAGGTATTCTTGGTTTCAGCTCATTTGAGCATTTTATCCGACACTAGGTGTGCAAATTTGGCTACAAGATTCTTCTACAAGATTTTCTTCACTCCACAATCCAATCCTTACTTATTTGAGCTCAACAATCTTCCCACAAACCTTATTAGTACAAGCATGTATAAATAATACTATGTTAATTACCCAACATCGTCAAGTCAATATTCATTGCCTTCCCCAACAAAAATCTATGTTCAAGAACATCCATTTCAAGAAAGTGCTGTATCTTATCCAAATGGTGATTCCCAATTAAATTCGTTCATCAATTAAGTTTTCAAGTCTATTGGAATCATTAGAAACTCAAGACATATGTATTTATATCAATTCATCACTATTCATCTTCTTTTTTACCCAAAAATGATATTCTCAAGACCCACCCTTAGGGTTCATACAATATCCCATTATAACTTCAAATAAAACTAATAAACATGCTACCCATACTCCAATATGACATATATATGAAGCTCAAGTGAAGGGATTACCTCTTGGCTGTGATTTGCCCTTATGGCTGAGATTTCCAAGAAATGGAGTAAAATGATTGGCAATTGAAGGACAAGTTAAAATCATAAACAAGCAACACATCATTTATTCTTGAAATACTTTTCCCCAAAAAGGGCAATACACCATTTCAACTCACTAATATGTAAGAATGCAAAACACATCGAAACTACTTACAAAGCATAGCATTGGTTAAAACAACCACAAATAGGCATCACTTGAGTTCATAAGCTTTTAAGCAATTCTATTTTTTCTAAAGTCAATTTCAGAACAGTTGAATCAAAGCTCATTTCACAATCTTTCTCACATCATCGCATTTCATTGACACCATTGGCTACAAGTATAACTTTCACTCTTGGCACGTTGGCCATATTTTATATCCCCAATTCACTTATTTCACTTCCAACCATCTTTATAGATTATCAACAATAAGACATCTCCAATCAAGGCTTTAGGTACACTTATGAGCAATTAAGAGTCCTAAGCATATTGGAATTTTCTCACACAATTTGGCATCATAACTTTCATTTGAAACACGACTCAAAGACATAGCATTGTAATACACATATCATTCTTGAACACATTCCCAAAGTATAACATAATGTGAAAGTAACATTCGGAACACGCTTTGAATACATAATTCTCGACACTTTGCTTATTCGGGACAATCAAATTTATTGGGAACAACTCGGGACATAGAATAAGGAACTTGAGACAACCATACTTGAAACATACTTGAACATCATAGAATTCGATTCTATGAGAGTAGTTAAGCCAATATACCTCGCTTTGAGCTTTTCTTAAATTACTACAACGTCCCAAAAATTCTAGCAATCCCAATCTATTTTAAGACATAATAAAATTGAACACAAATTAGGAAGGTATTCGTGGTTTCAGCTCATTTGAGCATTTTATCAAACACTAGGTGTGCAAATTTGGCTACAAGGTTCTTCTACAAGATTTTATTCACTCCACAATCCAATCCTTACTTATTTGAGGTCAACAATCTTCCCACAAACCTTAATAGTACAAGCATGTATAAATAATACTATGTTAATAACCCAACATCATCAAGTCAATATTCATTGCCTTTCCCAACAAAAATATATGTTCAAGAACATCCATTTAAAGAAAGTGTTGTATCTTATCCAAATGGTGATTCCCAATTAAATTCGTTCATTAATTAAGTTTTCAAGTCTATTGGAATCATTAGAAACTCAAGACATATGTATTTATATCAATTCATCACTATTCATCTTCTTTTTTACCCAAAAATGGTATTCTCAAGACCCACCCTTAGGGTTCATACAATATCCCATTATAACTTCAAATAAAACTCATAAACATGCTACCCATACTCCAATATGACATATATATGAAGCTCAAGTGAAGGGATTACCTCTTGGCTAAGATTTGCCCTTATGGGTGAGATTTCCAAGAAATGGAGTAAAATGATTGGCAATCGAAGCACAAGTTAAAATCATAAACAAGTAACACATCATTTAATCTTGAAATACTTTTTCCCAAAAAGGGCAATACACCATTTCAACTCACGAATATGTAAGAACGCAACATCGAAACTACTTACAAAGCATAGCATTGGTTAAAACAACCTCATATAGGCATCACTTGAGTTCATAAGCTTTTAAGCAATTCTATTTTTTTTAAAGTCAATTTCGGAACAGTTGAATCAAAACTCATTTCATAATCTTTCTCACATTATCTCATTTCATTGACACCATTGGCCACAAGTATAACTTTCACTCTTGGCACGTTGGCCACACTTTATATCCCCAATTTACTTATTTCACTTCTAACCATCTTTATAGATTATCAACAATAAGACATCTCTAATCAAGATTTTAGGTACACATATGAGAAATTAAGATTCCTAAGCATATTGAAATTTTCTCACACAATTTGGCATCATAACCTTCATTTGAAACACGACTCAAAGACATAGCATTGTAATACACAACATTCTTGAACACATTCCCAGAGGATAACATAATGTGAAAGTAACATTCGGAACACGTTTTGAATACATAATTCTAGACACTTTGCTTATTCGGGACAATCAAAGTTATTGAGAACAACTCGGGATATAGAATAAGGAACTTGAGACAACCATACTTGAAACTTAATGGAACATCATGGAATTCAATTCTAAGAGAGTAGTTTAGCCAACATACCTCGCTTTGAGCTTTTCTTAAATTACTACAACATCCCGAAAATTCTAGCAATCCAAATCTATTTTTAGACATAATAAAATTAAACACAAATTAGGAAGGTATTTGTGGTTTCAGCTCATTTGAGCATTTTATCAAACACTAGGTGTGCAAATTTGGCTATAAGGTTCTTCTACAAGATTTTCTTCACTCCACAATCCAATCCTTACTTATTTGAGCTCAAAAATCTTCCCACAAACCTTATTAGTACAAGCATGTATAAATAATACTATGTTAATTACCCAACATCATCAAGTCAATATTCATTGCGTTCCCCAACAAAAATCTATGTTCAAGAACATCCATTTCAAGAAAGTGTTGTATCTTATCCAAATGGTGATTCCCAATTAAATTCGTTCATCAATTAAGTTTTCAAGTCTATTGGAATCATTAGAAACTAAAGACATATGTATTTATATCAATTCATCACTATTCATCTTCTTTTTTACCCAAAAATGGTATTCTCAAGAACCACCCTTCGAGTTCATACAATATCCCATTATAATTTCAAATAAAACTCATAAACATACTACTCATACTCCAATATGACATATATATGAAGCTCAAGTAAAGGAATTACCTCTTGGCTGAGATTTCCAAAAAATGGAGTAAAATGATTGGCAATCGAAGTACATGTTAAAATCATAAACAAGTAACACATCATTTATTCTTGAAATACTTTTTCCCAAATAGGGCAATACACCATTTCAACTCACGAATATGTAAGAACGCAAAACACATCGAAACTACTTACAAAGCATAGCATTGGTTAAAACAACCACATATAACCATCACTTGAGTTCATAAGCTTTTAAGCAATTCGATTTTTTTAAAAGTCAATTTCCGAATAGTTGAATCAAAGCTCATTTCATAATCTTTTTCACATCATCTCATTTCATTGACACCATTGGCCACAAGTATAACTTTCACTCTTGGCACGTTGGCCACACTTTATATCCCCAATTCACTTATTTCACTTCCAACCATCTTTATAGATTATCAACAATAAGACCTCTCCAATCAAGGCTTTAGGTACACATATGAGCAATTAAGAGTCCTAAGCATATTGGAATTTTCTCACACAATTTGGCATCATAACATTCATTTGAAACACGACTCAAAGACATAGCATTGTAATACACATATCATTCTTGAACACATTCCCAAAGGATAACATAATGTGAAAGGAACATTCGGAACATGCTTTGAATACATAATTCTCGACACTTTGCTTATTCAGGACAATCAAATTTATTGGGAACAACTCGGGGCATAGAATAAGGAACTTGAGACAACCATACTTGAAACTTACTGGAACATCATGGAATTCGATTCTAAGAGAGTAGTTTAGCCAACATACCTCGCTTTGAGCTTTTCTTAAATTACTACAACGTCCCGAAAATTCTAGCAATCACAATCTATTTTAAGACATAATAAAATTAAACACAAATTAGGAAGGTATTCGTGGTTTCAGCTCATTTGAGCATTTTATCAAACACTAGGTGTGCAAATTTGGCTACAAGGTTCTTCTACAAGATTTTCTTCACTCCACAATATAATCCTTACTTATTTGAGCTCAACAATCTTCTCACAAACCTTATTAGTACAAGCATGTATAAATAATACTATGTTAATTACCCAACATCATCAAGTCAATATTCATTGCCTTCCCCAACAAAAATCTATGTTCAAGAACATCCATTTCAAGAAAGTGTTGTATCTTATCCAAATGGTGATTCCCAATTAAATTCGTTCATCAATTAAGTTTTCAAGTCTATTGGAATCATTAGAAACTCAAGACATATGTATTTCTATCAATTCATCACTATTCATCTTCTTTTTTACCCAAAAATGGTATTCTCAAGACCCACCATTCGGGTTCATACAATATCCCATTATAACTTCAAATAAAACTCATAAACATGCTACTCATACTCCAATATGACATATATATGGAGCTCAAGTAAAGGGATTACCTCTTGGCTGAGATTTGCCATTATGGCTGAGATTTCCAAGAAATGGAGTAAAATGATTGGCAATCGAAGCACATGTTAAAATCATAAACAAGTAACACATCATTTATTCTTGAAATACTTTTTTTCAAAAAGGGCAATACACCATTTTAACTCACGAATATGTAAGAACGCAAAACACGTCGAAACTACTTACAAAGCATAGCATTGGTTAAAACAACCACATATAGGCATCACTTGAGTTCATAAGCTTTTAAACAATTCGATTTTTTTTAAAGTCAATTTCGGAACAGTTGAATCAAAGCTCATTTCATAATCTTTCTCACATCATCTCATTTCATTTACACCATTGGCCACAAGTATAACTTTCACTCTTGGCACGTTGGCCACATTTTATATCCCCAATTCACTTATTTCACTTCCAACCATCTTTATAGATTATCAACAATAAGACATCTCCAATCAAGAATTTAGGTAAACATATGAGCAAATAAGAGTCCTAAGAATATTGGAATTTTCTCACATAATTTGGCATCATAACCTTCATTTGAAACACGACTGAAAGACATAGCATTGTAATACACATATCATTCTTGAACACATTCCCAAAGGATAACATAATGTGAAAGGAACATTCGAAACACGTTTTGAATACATAATTCTCGACACTTTGCTTATTCGGGACAATCAAATTTATTGGGAACAACTCGGGACATAGAATAAGGAACTTGAGACAACCATACTTGAAACTTACTCGAACATCATGGAATTCAATTCTAAGAGAGTAGTTTAGCCAATATACCTCGCTTTGAGCTTTTCTTAAATTACTTCAACGTCCCGGAAATTATTGCAATCCCAATCTATTTTGAGACATAATAAAATTGAACACAAATTAGGAAGGTATTCATGGTTTCATCTCATTTGAGCATTTTATCAGACACTAGGTGTACAAATTTGGCTACATGTTCTTCTACAAGATTTTCTTCACTCCATAATCCAATCCTTACTTATTTGAGCTCAATAATCTTCCCACAAACCTTATTAGTACAAGCATGTATAAATAATACTATGTTAATTATCCAACATCATCAAGTCAATATTCATTGCCTTCCCCAACAAAAATCTATGTTCAAGAACATCCATTTCAAGAAAGTGTTGTATCTTATCCAAATGGTGATTCCCAATTAAATTCGTTCATTAATTAAGTTTTCAAGTCTATTGGAATCTTTAGAAACTCAAGACATATGTATTTATATCAATTCATCACTATTCATCTTCTTTTTTACCGAAAAACGGTATTCTCAAGACCCACCCTTAGGGTTCATACAATATCCCATTATAACTTCAATTAAAACTCATAAACATGCTACCCATACTCCAATATGACATATATATGAAGCTCAAGTGAAGGGATTACCTCTTGGCTGAGATTTGCCCTTATGGGTGAGATTTCCAAGAAATAGATTAAAATGATTGGCAATCGAAGTACAAGTTAAAATCATAAAAAAGTAACACATCATTTATTCTTGAAATACTTTTCCCCAAAAAGGGTAATACACCTTTTCAACTCATGAATATGTAAGAACACAAAACACATCGAAACTACTTACAAAGCATAGCATTGGTTAAAACAACCACATATAGGCATCACTTGAGTTCATAAGCTTTTAAACAATTCGATTTTTTTTAAAGTCAATTTCGGAACAGTTGAATCAAAGCTCATTTCATAATCTTTCTCACATCATCTCATTTCATTTACACCATTGGCCACAAGTATAACTTTCACTCTTGGCACGTTGGCCACACTTTATATCCCCAATTCACTTATTTCACTTCCAACCATCTTTATAGATTATCAACAATAAGACATCTCTAATCAAGGCTTTAGGTAAACATATGAGAAATTAAGAGTCCTAAGCATATTGAAATTTTCTTACACAATTTGGCATCATAACCTTCATTTGAAACACGACTCAAAGACATAGCATTGTAATACACATATCATTCTTGAACACATTCCCAAAAGATAACATAATGTGAAAGGAACTTTCGGAACACATTTTGAACAAATAATTCTCGACACTTTGCTTATTCGGGAAAATCAAATTTTTTGGGAATAACTCGGGACATAGAATAAGGAACTTGAGACAACCATACTTGAAACTTACTGGATCATCATGGAATTCAATTCTAAGAGAGTAGTTTAGCAAACATACCTCGCTTTGAGCTTTTCTTAAATTACTACAACGTCCCGGAAATTCTAGCTATCCCAATCTATTTTGAGACATAATAAAATTGAATACAAATTAGGAAGGTATTCGTGGTTTCAGCTCATTTGAGCATTTTATCAAACACTAGGTGTGCAAATTTGGCTACAAGGTTCTTCTACAAGATTTTCTTCACTCCACAATACAATCCTTACTTATTTGAGGTCAACAATCTTCCCACAAACCTTATTAGTACAAGCATGTATAAATAATACTATGTTAATTGCCCAACATTATCAAGTCAATATTCTTTGCCTTCCCCAACAAAACTCTATGTTCAAGAACATCCATTTCAAGAAAGTGTTGTTTCTTATCCAAATGGTGATTCCCAATTAAATTCGTTCATCAATTAAGTTGTCAAGTCTATTGGAATTATTAGAAACTCAAGACATATGTATTTATATCAATTCATCACTATTCATCTTCTTTTTTACCCAAAAATGGTATTCTCAAGACCCACCCTTAGGGTTCATACAATATCCCATTATAACTTCAAATAAAACTCATAAATATGCTACCCATATTCCAATATGACATATATATGAAGCTCAAGTGAAGGGATTACCTCTTGGTGGAAAAATCTCACTTTTCCTCTTTTTGGTGTTCTTGAAGATTCAACTCATTTCCTATGGATTGGATCCATAATAATGTTAGTGTTATCACTAAATGATGTTATATAATCATCCTTGTGCTAAAACAACTTACCTTGAAGTGTATCCATGGTGGAAGAGCTCCTTCTTCTCTCTTGAAATCAGTTTCAAGTTGAGAACTAATATTTTCTCTCTCTAAACCCCATGTTTCAGCCCCTTTAAAATGGCCCCTAAAGCTGCGTAGGCTACGCACAAAGGCTACGCAGGGTGGACTTCTATCCCCCTTCAGTTGGAAGCTGGTGGATTTGCCTACGCAATGGTACGTAGGCTACGCTACTATGCTACGTAGGCTACACAAGACTCGAGTAGCTGTTCTGCCATCCTTTGTAAAAAGGTCATAACTTCTTGTAGGAATCTCCAAATGACAAACGGTTTGAAGCATTAGAAACTAGACACATGGAAGTTATACATCATATAACTCTTCATATCTTGAGAGTTATGCTCATTTGAAGTTAGGTCTTGTGCGAACTCACTTGAAACTTTATCCCATCATATAATTTTCAACGTGACTTAGCCATAGGGGTCTTCTTAGATCATAAACCATTCTTAATGCACCTCATACATATATTATCATGATCAATTGATATTATTCAAATTATCAGTATTGTTCATACGCGAATTAATATAATTAGTACCTGCCAATCTTCTTAATAGTCTTAAAACACTTCGAAATTTTTCGGGGTATTACACTAGTAGAATATACAAAATCTCCTACAACTACTATCTGAAATAAAAAAGACAGAAAAGTAAATACAACAATGAGGAGACTCCAAGTGCTACAGAATGGAGCATGCAAAGCAGCTCACCATTAGGCCTCTGGATAATGTGGATCCGCGCCTGATCGATTACGAAATGTACCTGCCTTAGTACCTGCATAATTTGTGCAGAACCGTAGCATGAGTACGTAAACAACTAAGTATCTAGTCTAACCTTGAAGAAGTAGTTATGAGGGGTCAACATCGACACTTACTAAAGGTCAATAGATAAAGTGCAAGAATTATAAATAGGTATGAAACACAACAGTAACAATGGAATAAGAAGCAATAAATTAGTGATTCTTTAACAAAATAACAATTTAAAATCCCCAAATTTCACATGCCAATTTCAACAAATAAGAGCCATCAAGTAATTATCAGTTCTCAAGTCATGAAGAAAATATTGAGTATAATCGGACTCCTAGTTACATCACGCACGAGTTATGCCGAGGTGGTATGACCCGATCCATAATAATTGTGTACATACACTACCGAGGTTGTATGGCATGATCCATGGATGCATCTCACTATACTTCTGATCGAGCAGATCAATAGAGAGGCATGCTTGATCTTATTGGAGTCTTCAAGGTATCCCGGTTGTTCCATTCGCAAGGCTTGGAGTCACCCTCTTTACTTTATTTCTGTTGTTTATATATTCCAAAAAGTATTGTACTCTATGAGACTTGATATGTATTCCATATAGAGCTTACGAATCAGTACTATCGGGTTTAGGGAAGTTGATTATTGTATGCACGTTTGGTTGTATTATGGCATTTTGGAGTTTTGTTAAATTTGAAGTTGTTATATTTTGATTGATATCGTTATGTGATAGGCTTACCTAGACTTAGAGACTAGGTGCCATCATGACTGTTTTGCTGAGATTTTGGTCATGACAATATTATATGTCTACCTTAAGGGAATCCAAAAATCGAAAAATAAAGTTGGCCATAATCTATGTATTAAACTCACATTGTGTAGAAATTACTTACCTCAGATGCTAGGTGAAAATCCCTCTCTAAAAAGCTCCAAAATCGATAAAGAGATGTGTGGAATGAAGAAAATGGCCTAATTCCCGTTTTTAAATTAAGTCGCGATAGGGGCCTCGCGATTGTGAAGGCAAAATCTGCCACACCCAGAAAACGTGCTTCGCGAACGCGACAAGAGCCTCGCGATCGCGAAGGCTAACCTATCCTACCCTTTGCGAATGCGAGCTCCTCTTCGCAAACGCGAAGGCTACCTGCTTGACCCCTCCCCAGCTGGCTTTCCAGTATGCAATCGAGACCCTCCATTCACGAATGCGAACGCCAGTGGCCCAGAACATCGCGATCATGACCTCCATCTCGCGAACACGTAGAACAAAAGTCCTCCAGCCCAATTTCTTCGTCGCAAACATGAATCTTTCTCCACACTCTTGAAAAAGGAAACCAGCAGCAGATTTTTCTGCAATTTTTACTCAACTCCGGGTAGTCCGAAATGCACCTGAGCCCATAAGCATGATACAGACCTGCTCAAAGCCTCGAAACACATAAAATAACTTCGAAACTAAGAATCGCACCCTACAACCAAATTAATCAACTTATGAACTGCAAACTTCTTCAACTAGCTCCGAAAGCGACGAATCATACTTAAACAACTTGGAACGACGTCAAATTTTGCGCACAAGTCATAAATTACCATATGTACCTATTCTCAGGCTCGGAATACCAAACAGACATCGATAACATCAAAGACTACCTCAAACCAAATTTAAGAAACTCTAAAACCTTAAAGGCACCAACTTTCAAAATTAAGCGTCAAAACGCTCCCGGATCACCCGAAACCCGATCCGAACACATGCTCAAGTGTAAAATCATCATACAAACCTATTGGAATCATCAATATCCGATTTCGAGGTCATTTTCTCAAAATGGTGACTAAAGTCAAATTTGCTCATCTTAGGCCACTATTAAGAAACTAAGTGTTCTGATTTCAACCCGAACCTTTCCAAAACAAAACCAACCATCCTCACAAGTCAAAAAACTGTAAAAGTACGTATAGGGAGTCTTAAATAGGAGAATGGGGATTTAGAAAGTAAAACGACTAGTCGGATCGTTACAACACGGATCTCTTTCAAATTAAGCGCCCACATCACTTCGGACTGGTACCCAGCCTGGATTTCTTTCAACATCAGAGTCGGATTTCTTTCAACATCAGAGTTCACACCAAGGTCTAAGCAGACCAATCTCGGACCCCATTTCATTCAAAAATTACATCATCCTTGCATCAAATCAGCAGGTATCATTCGACTCACTAAAATCCATATCTCTCAAACCAAGAGCATGCATATTCCACAGGTCGTCAACTTTATCAACAAAAGGTGCGACATAACATGAAATTGTCTTATTGCAACAAACTGGGACATGTTTTGAGGACAAAGGTATGTACGTCCCATTGACATAAGGTATGTACGTAATCCGAGTCACTGAACCAAAATAAAATCTGTCATTACAGCTTGATTTTGGGAAAATCTTTCTATTCTTAAATCAAAATCAAAATCCATTTAAACCCACTCTATCTTGATTTCAACCACTTCTCGAAATACAATCGACCTGATTCTCGTTAGACTCGAGATATGTAGCAAAACTCGGCAAGTGTCATATCAAAGTTTACCAGTCCATATCTATCAAATCTAGCATCTACATCCCCAATGTCATCACTGCTTGATGTTGGGGCAACTAAATTTAAAATAAAAAATCAATTCCATTCTAATCCACTCTATCTTGTTTTCACCCACTTTTCGAACTACATTTGGCCTGATTCTCTGTAAACTCGAGATATGTAGGAAACTCGATAGAGTTTGGTTGTATCCATGCCAAATTCCATTCAAACGAATCCATCCATTAGATCCAACATCTACGTTCCAATGTAACTACAGTTTGACGCCATGGCAATTTTAGGAGCAATGTCGAGATTACACGAATCTTTTCGTCCTCGAACATCTGCGTCCTTTGTCTTTGACTCCATGAGGCTACAATCCGTAAGTAGCACTCAATTGCATCCCAGAACTACATGCGACCTGATTCACGTTAAGCCCGAGATAAGTTGGCAACATGGCACTAGAGTTCGACCACAATCTTCAAAATCTCCTATGTTCCCCCACTACATGTCCTATGTTCCTACTCTATCAAAGTCGAGACAAAATTGAGTATGACGTCAATCTTTGCCCGAAAATTCTTACTTCATCTCCAGTCAAAGAGGTGCAGTTGTTGACACTCAATTTTGGCCCTCCGTATTTAAAAATTAATTATGCAGGCTTCCTAGTCATTAATGGTAACATTTTGCACATTTTTAACTTTAATGCAATTAATTGATAATTATAATATAGTAAATTTTATTACAATTAGTTATATACTATCATTTTTTGCATTTTTCTAAACTTCAAAATAATTTATTAGTAATTATCCTATTTTTGAGTATTAGAATTCTATATTAATTCATTATTTTTTAAAAATAAAATAATAATTACTACTATATTATTGTAGTGAATGACATTTTCAAATAAATACTACAAGTCATATATTCTAATTAAATAATTATCTTTTATAACATAGTCTATTAATTACGTGGAAGCTAGTAGAATTTATTTTAAAATATAGATCAATTCAGTCAATGTTCTGTTAATATCCGATGTGACAAGACATAATGATGTGATAACACATTTGATGTGAATGGACATCATGATGTGAGAGATATCTTAATGTGACTTATCCTCCTTTTATCCAATAGGTATAGACCATTGTATTATCTTTTCTAAAGCTTAGTCGGTGAGCTAACTACCCTCCACTGATATACCTACATACACAGAAAAAATAAAAAGCACGCGGTACTCGGTATATTATTTTTGCCTATGATTTTAAATTGGTAGTTTTACTTTGACAACACATTTTTAATTTTACATTACCTCTATTTTTTACTTAATATGAATCACATATTTCTTAAACACATCCATAATAAAAACACTACACACATATACACACTACAAGACTTTACTTTTTATCTAACCATTTGCTAAAAATCAGATTTTTAAGGTGTGAACTAAAGCCCTAGCTTTATTTTTAGCTAGCGTTTGGGCAAAGATTTTTAAATTTGTTCTGAAAAATCTGATTTGAGTGAAGTTTGGTTTGAAGATAAAAATGTGTTTGGACATCAGTTTTCAAAACATATTTTTCAAATTTATTTTGAAAAAATATGAAACGTGACTTATATCCACAAGTTGTAAAAACTATCACAAATACCCAACAGTACCATTATCAATAACATTCATTATATTATTGCAAACCAAATTTATTTTGACAAAATCTATGGCCAAACGGACCTTATTCTCTCGCTTTCACTTTAGAACAGCCTTCCCCACTCCTCCAACTCCCCTCTCCCTCTCCCAAAAGTTTACCGCCGCCGCTCCGGCGAGCTTGGCTGGACGGCGGACCACCACTGACTTTCCCTTACCCCAACTCTCCCTCACTCTCCTTGTATACTGCTGCACCTCCCTCTCTCTTATCTCCAAGTTGCTGATGCTAATCACCGGAGTCGCCGCCGGATTTCACCACCGACCGGCGACTACTGCTACACCATGACTGTCTCTCCTTCTTCTTCTTCTTCTTCTTCTTTATTTTTATTTTCCCAATTTGCTTTGTGCTTAAATCGCTGGAAATTTTGAATCTAGCCGGATTTATCTGCGTATATTATTTTCTTAGTATATTTAATCTGTCTTTAGATCTAATAATGATAATGAAAAATAAAGAAGAAAGTCATTGAAAATCCTTCACCGAATTCCGATCGGAATCTAGACAGAAACGGTTATCATTGGCAGCCGCTCTTACTTATTATTCATGAGTTTAGTTATTTTTGAATTTGCCCTTATGGCTGAGATTTCCATTTTGCTAGTTGGTTGTCTTGAGGTTATGCTCGTCACTATTGTAGGCCGATCTTGGCTTTCTTGAGTTCACTGGAATTTATCACCGGTAGTCACGGTCTCTTTACTGATGCTATTTTGTTTGAATTACATGCTTGACACGGTCGTGACTAGCTCCTTGACTGCCGGATGTAATTATTGTTGGATAAATGTGACGTTACCATGGCCGATGAAAATAACCTTGAGTTATTGAGGCCATGACCCTTTGAATGACCCTCCGAACCGGTCCCAAAAATAACAAGGCGATGCTTATTGAAAAGAAAAGATAAAAATGCGACGAAACAGTATTTTGAACGGGACGCGGTTGGCCACTATAGTGGCAACCAAGACGTTTTCCGTTCTAGACGGAATCAAATACATAATCCAAGCATCCAAAATTATTTTCAAAAAACATTACCTTTATTAAATATTTTTCATTAAATTTATTATTTCACTAACATATTTGTCTCCTTTATTTTTTCAAGATATTCAAGACGACACTCCGAGATAAAATACAAACCCCCTAGTAAAATTCTCGCTTTATACTTTCTATTCTTGCAAAATACTCAAATACAAGTAGTAAAAATATTAGTTAGGATGCCATTTATAACACGTTGAGATTGTGAGCTTATCTCATATATATTTGTTCATGTTTAAGTAATTACACTTAGATTATTACTCGTCTAACAAACGCAATCAAACATCCAGATTTTTTAAGAATATTTTCATGAACAAATTCATTTATTAGGTATGGAAATAATGTTTAGTTCAATTTGTCATATGATTGTTAGATTTTAATTGAGTAACATTCTTTCAAACTTTGCTACATTAGTCGAACCACTTTCCATACTTTTTACACTTTACCATAACAATTTTACTATATTTTGTATTACTTTATTGCGCTTATACTACTACATATAATACCATACTTAAATTCAATTCACAAATAATTTTTGTAAGCGACACAGTCATAGTTAATCATCTTTACTCTTTACTAACTAATTCTTTAAATCAAATTCTAAACTTTGTTAGACCATATGTACTTCGGGAATAATTCTTTATACACATTCATTCATTTTAAACAAAATATTTTTCGCACTTTATTTAATTAGAATCGCAAGACATCATATTTATACCCTCCTTTACCTTATTCTTTAAAAGTTATCCTCCATTATACTACCTACCCTTATCAAATACATATATTTGTTTATTTCTTTATTTACTCAACTAAATATTTTAAAAAAAATATCTAATCGCATTCTCTATATCTTATCCATTAATTTTAAAATACAATTATTTTATACATTTTTTATCTACATTTTATTACAGATACATATAAATCTTTATTTTTATTAACTTACCACATAATTAATTATTAATTCCTTATTCAATTTCTTTTCATAATTATTTGTAAATATGAAATCAATCTTTCTTTACTTAATCCCTCATTTAGCTAATCACGTTCAATTGGGAACCACATTTTGTGCATCTTGGGGATATCTAACTCCTTCCCCTCGAGATAACTTGAACCCTTACCTTGAATCACAATATTTTTATGGACCAAAATCAAAAGTCCTACATAATATAATTTAGGTGTCCTAGTGTACCTTAAATACTAGGTGGCGACTCTATAATTCTATATAACCTTGTAGAGTCGTATACATTGTATTTTATTTTGACATGTATAAAATAGAGTACAACAACTTGCGTGTGCGGTTGGTTTTGATTTATGAGAGGTTCAGAGTGGTTTGGAAGAGAAATTCCTATTATGGAGCTTTAATTTGGAAGAATTTATCAAGGTTTGACTTTTGAGTAAACGACCTCGGAACCGAGATTTGATGGTTTCAATAGGTATGCATGGTGATTTTGGATTTGGATTTATAGGTTCCTAGAAGGCTTTGACACTATTTATCGAGAGTTCACAATTTGAAGAGTTGGGGAGTTCTTAAGTTTGACTGGTAGTTGACTTTTGGACGAGCTTTGATTGTAGTTTTGAGACATTGGATAAGTTCATTTCATAAAATAGAACTTGTATGCAAATTTGGGTTGTAATCCGGAATGTCTAAGTGTGATTCGGATGCATTCGGTGAAGTTTGGATGTTTGGAAGTTAAGATAAGGATTTTGATCTTCGATTCTTAATTTTGTTGTTGTTGTTGTTGTTGTTGTTGTTGTTGTTGTTGTTGTTGTTGTTGTTGTTGTTGTTGTTGTTGTTGTTGTTGTTGTTGTTGTTATTGTTTTATGTTTCGAGCCTTGGATAAAGTTTATAGGAAGTATATGTACTTGTTAGTATACGGGGTCCTGGGGGGCTCGGGTGTGATTCGTAATGGTTTTGGACCATTTCGGTGAGTTTTGCAACTGCTGGTGTAATGGTGTGCAACAATGCTACGCGATCGAGGAGCAGGACTTGCAATCACGGTGAAGGATTGTTGGATGGTCTGGATTTGATCACCGTGCTCGCGTTCGGTCAGTCGCGATCGTGAATAGGTGTGGAGTAGGCTATCGCGTTCGTGTGAGGACGTTCTCGTTCGCGAAGGTGTGGAGTCAGGTAGGAGATTTGTCTTATGCATTCGCAGTGGGATGCTCGCATTCGCATAGAAGTGAGGGTCAGGTCTTCACGTTCGCGTTTGATGCTTTTTGTTCGCGAAAAGGGGCAGGAGTGGCTGGTCCATTTGGTCTTCGCAATCGTGAAGGTTACCTCTGGCTAGAATATTTAAATGCTCATTTCTGGAATTTAGCTCAATCTCTCAAATTTTGAACACTAGAGTGGGAGAAGTGCAGTTATTAAAGGAAATTTTATACAAAGCAAGATGGTAAATAATTTCTACTCATTTGTGATTATATTTCAACAATATACATGGATTTCTAACACCTAAAATATGGAATTTATAAGAGAAATTTGGGCCTACGACTTAAGAGGGTGATTTTGGAGGTTTTAAACATGAAATTAGACGCAAATTTAGAATATAGTTGTAACGACCCGACCTATCATTTTGAGCTCTAGCGTATCTTTCGGCAGTTTGAGGCCTTGAGTAGTTGCATTTCATATTTTATGACTTGTACGCGAGGTCAGAATTGAATTTCGAGAAGTTCAGAGTTGATTAGGATGGAAAATTCTCAATTCAGAAGGTTTAAGTTGAAAGAGTTGACCGAGGTTTGACTTTTGAGTAAACGACCTCGGAATTGGGATTTAAACGTTCCAATAGGTTTATATGATAATTTCGGACTTGGGCGTATGTTCAGGTTGATTATCGGGTGGTCCGGGAGCATTTCGGCGCTAATTGTGGAAAGTTGGCATTTTGAATGTTTTAGAAATTTTCTAAGTTTGGTTTGAAGTGGACTTTGTTATAGATGTACGTTTGGAATTTCGAGTATTGGAATAGGTTCGTATCGTGATTTGTGACTTGTGCATAAAGTTTGGCATCATTCCGGAATGTTTAAGTATGAATCGGACGCGTTCTTCGAAGTTGAAATGTTTGAAAGTTAAAAGATGGATTTTGACTATCGATTCGTAGTTTGGATATTGTTTGGTGTGATTAGAGGTCTCGAGCATGTTCGTGACATGTTGGTGTGATTGGGCTGGGTCCCGGGTAGGGCTGTTCAAAATCAAATCGAAACCATTAACCGAATCGAACCAATGACTTATTGGCTTATTGGTATTGGGTTATTAGGGTAATTGATGGGGAACGGATTGAGATTTTATAATTAACGGCTTAACGGTTTAGGAGCGGATTACTCAATTTTCTTATCGGGTAAACCGTTAACCCGTTAAGAATTTTTATATTTATATTTTTACCCCTATGTATATAAAGTACCATTGTTTATCCGCCTCGTTCCCATTGTTATTTGTATATTACTATTCTTTTTACAACTTCTTGATTCAATTACAGGTGGCTGCCTAGTTTTATATGAATATTGATTTTTCCCACATGTTGTACCTTTATCTATTTGCATATTACAAAATCGAATTACAGCTTCTAGCTAAGTTATGCGTCAGAGCTTTGAGAGCAAAGGCTGAAGCTTTTGCCTTTTGATTGATTATGAATGAATGTCCTTTTGAAAGATTGACTTATTACTAAACGAATGTGTTTTACTGGTTTTACAAATTTGGTTAATATGCGTAATGACAGTATGTATAGTCTTGGTATTGATTGAATGATTGTTCAAACAAAAAGTATTTGGTTTGATCGATAGGTCGCCCGATAATTGTTAATCTGATACCAATCTGCCCATTGTCTTATTAAATGGCTAGCGGATTACTACATTTATAATCCGATAACCGTTAAGATGAACCGTTAAGTGTAATTATCCATCCGATCCGCCCGATAAGCACCCCTAGTCCCGGGGGGGCTCGGGTGAGTTCCGGGGTGGTTTCGGATCATTTCTCCATGTTTTGCTACTGCTGGTGTCTGCTTTTGTTCGTCGCGAATGAAAAGGGATTCACATGTTCGCGAAGAGGATTTGTTAGCTTTTGAATTTTTGTGCTTGGCGTTCGCAACTGGTGCCTCACGTTCGCGTAAGGTAAGACAGCAAAGTTATGCGTTCGCGATGTCAGCTTCGCGTTCGCGATGAAGAAGCTGGCCTGGGGCCTTCGCGTCTGCGAAGGAGTGGACGTGTTCACGACAATGCAGCCTGATGAAGCATTGTGTTCGCGAGGAAGAGTTTTGGGTCCAGAGTTTGTTGAGCTTCGCGAACGCGAGGTATGTGTCGCGTTCGCGAAGAAGGGTTGTCTGGGCAGTGTCCCTTTTAATTCGAGAGGTTGCTCACTTTTCTCTCATTTTCACTCTGGTGGCCGAATTTTGGGAGCCATTTTGAGGAGCGTTTCATCAAGCAAGACACAATAAGTGATTCCCACTTGTTGTAAGCTAAATACATGAGTTATATATGGATTTAAACTTGAAAAGTTGTAGAAATTGTGGAGTTTTTGAAGAAAACCTAGAATTTGGTGTTTTTGTATTTTGACCACGAAATTGGAGATGGAATAAATTATATATTTGTGTTTGTAATGTTATGTGTAATGTTTATCTTCGAAAAGTTTTGGAATCCGGGCACGTGGGCCCGATGGTTGACTTTGTTGACTTTTCGAGCGGAGTTGGAAATTGTTATAAATTAATTAATTGTGATGTTGGAGTACATTTTTATTGGTTTTCACTATTGTTTGACTAGTTTTGGATCGATGGGAATTGGTTTTAGGTGCTAGAAAGGCATTGGAGCCGGTTATGGAACTTCAGAGCGAGGTAAGTCTCCTGTCTAATCTTATGAGGGTGAAATTACCCCGTAGGTGTTACATTCTTATGTGCTACATGTTGTGGGAGCTATGCATGTATGAGGTGATGAGTGTCTATGCGTATGCTAGTATTTCTGATTATGTTCACGTAGACTTAGACTCATGCCATGTTTAAATTGTACTATTTGAGTCTTTGCATGTTTAAATGCTTTAATTTACATTTATCATGAGACTAGACTCGCGTAGAGTATCGTACTCGCTTTTTAGATATTCGACGAGCTACTTGATTAGCCGTGGAAACTTATCCTTCCCTTATGAATTTCTCTCACGTTGTGCGTATTCATCGAAAAGTTTCCTTAAATTTCATAACTCACACATGCATTCGTGAGTGGGGTCAAGGACCTGTTAAAGCTTCTTATTCTTATAGGATCGGGTCGTTTGCCTTGGCAACTTCATGTAACACACTCTTATGGGATCAGGTTGTTCACCTCGGCATTTCTATAAAAATAATCTTATAGGATCGGGCTGAACGTCCCAGCAACACTCTTATGGTATCGGGCCGTTCGCCTCGGCAGTATCATATTCTTATGGGATCAAACCGTTCGCCTCAGCAGTATCATATTCTTATGGGATCGGGCCGTTCGCCTCGGCAGTATCATGTATCATATTCTTATGGGATTGGGCCGTTTGCCTCGGCATTTCTTTAAAACCACTCTTATGGGATCGGGCCGCTCGCCTCTGTAGAATCGTGCGATATTATTTGACCGTTGATTTGGTGTTGAACATTACGTACTCCATTTGAGAGGTATCCAGTATTTGAGGACTTTTATGCACTGTTCAGTTGTAGACCATATTATTTGCCTTTACCTATACTCATTGTTACCTTCCATGTTTTATATTTGCCTACTTTATTATATTTGATTTGATGGACCACTAGTAAGTGTAAATGTCGACCTCTCATCACTACCTCTTCTGGGTTAGGCTAGATACTTACTGGGTACACGTTGATTTATGTACTCATGCTGCACTTCTGCACTAAATGTACAGGATTTGACAGGTTCGTTTGGTGGTCACTTGGGCGAGAAGGCGCAGCTACCGAGGGGACTCTATGATGAGCTGTATTCCATGCCACGATTCGCAACATATAGAGTTTCCATCACAATTATTTACTTTATCACGTCTACCTTGTATTCCAAACAGTTGATGCTTTGTTATTGTACTTCCTAGTAGATGCTCATGCACTTATGAGACCGGGTTTTGGGTGTTCTAGAATTTGTGTACAGTTGCTTACATTGACATACTTTTACTTTATATTTCATTTAAATTGTATGTACCTACTATTTTTATTGCATTGATCTCTATATCTAATAATATTCATGATTTCAAAAATATTAAAATGTATAATTAAGCTGATAGTTCACTGTTGGCTTGACTAACGGCGACGTTGGGCGCCATCACGACCTATAGTGAATTTTGGTCATGATAGCTTGGTATCAGAACTCTAGGTTCACTAGGGTTTCACGAGTCATGAGCGAGTCTAGTAGAGTCTTGCGTATCGGTACAGAGACGTTTGTACTTATCTTCGAGAGGATACAAGGATGTTAGGAGCACTTCCCTTCTTGATTCCTCGTCGTGCGATTTGTTCCCATTGAAGCTTATGCCTTTATTTCCTTCCTACTTATTTTAATACGATGTTGGCGTTGGTTATCACTTGGGCATCGAGGAGTTGTAATGGTACTACATATGTGGTGCAGGATGCTTCTCCCGGCGTATTCGAGTGGGCTATTATTGTCACCTTGTGAAGGGGTGTTATGTCATTTCAGCCTAGTGTTGGTGTTGCCTACGGTGGAGATTTGATATTTTCGAATTTGGTGGAATTCTTGTTAATATTGTGGTGTCGTCGTCCTTGATTGAATGCATTGAGGCTCATCGCCATGTTGGCCTTCATTTGTTTGCCTCTGGGCACTGTGTTGTGAGATGGAACCTAAGAGAAAGTTATCAGATATGGTTGTGTGTTACGACTTCATTATTGAATCGGCGTTTCCAGTATTGATGATTCAGGGAGATGATCTCTGAGGTGGTTTCTATGCTTAGGAATTTTGAATGTGACAAGAAGGGCTTGATTGGAATGTAGGAAAAGGTGAAGTATTCGATCATTGTCTTGGATGCAATATGACTTCGAGTTTCAAACACGTTGTTGGGCCTTCGGGTGATGTTAATGAATGAAGGGATTCTTACGGTTGGCGGATGAGTGTGGACCCAGGGAGGTTAGTTGATTTTATGATGGTTATAACTATGCAATGACGTTGGTGGAGGTCGATACGAAGGTACACAAGTGGGCTATCTCCTTTGAGCCGGTTAGCGGTTGCGTGGTTTTGATGAGGTTCCTACGAAGAGTTCTACTTTCTTCCCAACATGGGATGCATGTACTGCGATGTGAACTTGGATCGGTTGAAGAAGATAGTACGATTGTTAAAAGGTCGAGTGTGTGATTGCGGCTGATAATCCAGGATGTGTTATGATTAGTCCAACAAGAACTTATGAGAATTTTGACCACGAAACAATGTGGTATCATGGTAACTAGGCAGAAGAGGTCATTATGGGGTCTAGATCTATGTGGTTGTAGCGTAAAACTAAGCGGGGGAGTCCACCATCTATGAGTGAGTCACATGGTTGTGTGCTTGTGTAGTTTTTGGTTATCGGTGAATAGGTGGATTAGTTATGACCAAGAGGACAAGGAATTTGGATAAAGAATTTGACGTATGTGTATTACAGTTTGCCTTAACGATTCATGTCCAGGTGTTGAGGATGACTCAAAATTTATGCTTTCTGTGGATGTGATGTGCAAGGAAAAGAATTCATCTGGTTGCTTCTTTGGAAGTGTTCATGTGCTAGCAGACCACTAGAGTTTGGTTACATATTCGGAACCAGGTTAGAGTGGGTGACTCTCAATAATGGTTCTAGTTGGTTCAAGAAGTAAAGTGTTGTGTTTAAATATTTTGGGTTCGTTAGGTGGATGAGGACTGGGTTTCGCAACAGTGTGTGAAGAATACTTGGGGAAATTTTGTGTTATCATCGGGTCTACGGTGCAGTGTTAGAGAAATGGGAGAAACAACTTCGGATTCGTAGAAGGTCTTTCAGAAATGGTGTATCAGTTGGGGGTACTATGGAGTGCACGAGGAGGCTAAGAGATGGCTTACGGGTATCGGGACAACGTGGTCTTGCGATTTGGGTCACTCGGGATGAGTGTTATTTGAGTTCTGTGATGTGTTTGAATATGACTATTATTCCAAGGGCAAGTCAAGAGTAAATTGGAAAAATTGAGTCAGTTAGTTATGGCTTGAATTAGCATGGTTCTGCGGTTATGGGAATTCGGTTGCGTGTTGCAATTGTTCTTCCGAAATGAGTTGGGTGAAAGGGGTTCTAGCCAATGAAGTGGTTAATCTACTGGTGCTTTAGGGGTTATAATGAAATTCTTGTACTCTCGCATAGCGGCATGGTAGGTGTAGTGAGCGATATAGAGATCGAAAGTTGAGGATCAAGGTTACAGTTCGGTTTCGATAAGAATGTCACGAGTTCGGAGGAGCGGGGGGAAGGATTCAGATGTTCAGAGTAAGCTGCCGTTATCTTAATGTCACCTAAGGATGAAGTACTGTGGAAGAGGCATTGTGCATTGGGTTGTGGATTCTTAATAAGCATTATAGAAATACAAGGTCGGTATCCATTGATGTTCAACTTTTGCTACCCGGTGCGGAAGGTTGTGGGAGTATATCCCATAGGATGATCATATAATTATGACGTGTTAGTCATTCAATTTTTAGAGATTGAAATTAGGTATGGATATTTTGGTACTGTCACCAATGGGAGAGGTTATAACTGAGAGGTGCTCTGTTCCTTTGATTGCGTATTGTGAGAGTTGTTCTGGATTTGACGACTGCTCGTATGTGTCATGAATAGGGTCATTCTGGGTCCTTGAAAGGCTATTGGCCCAGTATGGGATGATCGAAATCGGCTTGAGGTCAGTTAGTAGATCTAATGTGAATGTATGCCTTACATTAGGTCGGATGTGTTCATTCAACATAGCATTGCCTATGGAGGAGTCTTCGGGCGTTGGATGTTATTCCTATCGTCAGCTATCCTATATAATACTCTATTATGCCATATGGGTTGTGAGATAGCTTGATTATTCGCACGTGTGTTGTGGTCCTACATAGTTTGTCGTTTATTGCACCTTAGTCGAGCTCAAGCTTTGTAGTGCATGGCGCTATCCGTCTCCCCAGGGTTGTATTTTTGCACTTGACGTGCTTGTGGTCGATATTCAGGAATTTCGTATATGAGCATTATGGCTTGATGGGTAATTCCTTATTGTTTATTATGTAAGGATCGGGTGGCACGCTGCCATGGGTACAATGTTTGGATCGGGTTGCACATCACAACGGTATCATATGTGGATCGGGTTGCACGCCGCAACATTGAGATGTTGAGTACGGTTCCCTATACTTATTTTTGTGTGTCTTGTTTCTCATCTCTGAGAAAGATTCATAGCATCTGTTGGCCGTTTTATTCGTTACGTGGGTTGGGTAGTTCTTTGCCAGAGTTCGCTCTTCCTTATGTGTCATATTCGAGTTATAGCTTGTTGGTGCATTGATGGCGTCATATGAGATTTTAGTCAGTATTTGAGGCGGCTTATTGCCTGAGCAGCTTGTACTGGGTGAGACGAGGTTATTGGAAATGAAATCAGTGCGATCGGATTTATGTAAGGTATATTAAAGAGAAGGTGTCACTATTCAGTTCAGAATAAGGTAATGGTTCTTGTCAAGCGGAGAACTCTATGAGTTATTGATTTGACGGGCGATTATGAGTTCCTGCACATCTCTTTCATCGTTACAGTACTGTGAGAGTTGAGACAGGGATTTTATGTGTTATAAGGTATACTACGGGCACCTGGTTCGTGAATTTGCAGCTATTGTAGGCGGAGGATGTTATCATGGACATACGAATTGTGCGGTGCATTGTGTGATCTCAGCATGGGTGCATGATCCTATTTGGTATAGTGGGTTGAGATTGTTATGGTGTCCACATGTTGGAATCGGGTCTGGTGGAAAATTTCAGATGTTGGAATTTGGTTCTAAGGCTTGATACCTAAGGTAATAAGGAGGATCTTCAGTCTGGCTTGAGCTAATGTGCTCATGTGGGTTGTGGTCGCACGAGTAGGTGCACGAGGTGTCAAACAGTGATTTTTGGGAAACTACGGAACGGTTCTTGGCACGTTCAAGGACGAACGTATGTTTAAGTAGGGCAGAATGTAATGAACCGACTGATCGTTTTGAGCTCTAGCGCGTCGTTTGGCGGTTTGAGGCCTTGAGTAGTTTCACTTCATGTTTTTGACTTGTAAGCGAGGTCGGAATTGAATTTTGGGAAGTTCAGAGTTGATTCGATGGAAAATTCTCAATTCGGAAGCTTTAAGTTGGAAGAGTTGACCTAGGTTTGACTTTTGAGTAAACTACCTCGAAATCGAGATTTGAAGGTTCCAATAGGTTCGTACGATGATTTCGGACTAGGGCGCACGTTCGGGTTGATTATCCGGTGGTCCAAGAGCATTTATGTGCTTATTGTGGAAAGTTGGCATTTTAAAGGTTTTAGAAATTTCCCAAGTTTAGATTGAAGTAGATTTTGATGTTATCAATATCCGTTTAGCATTTTGAGCCATGGAATAGTTCGTATCATGATTTGTGATATTTACGTAAAGTTTGGGGTCATTCAGGAATGTTTAAGTATGAATCGGATGCGCTCGTCGAAGTTAGAATGTTTGAAAGTTAAAAGAATAATTTTGACCGCCAATTCATAGTTTGGATGTTGTTTGGTGTCATTTGATGCATCGAATAGGTTCGTGATATGTTTTGGGACTTGTTGGTGTGATTGGGTCAGGTCCCGGGGGCCTCGGGTGAGTTTCGGATCATTTCTCCATGTTTTGCTACTGCTGGTGTCTGGTTTTGTTCTTCGCGAACGCGAAGGGATTCACGCATTCGCGAATAAGGATTTGTTGGCTGCTGAATTTTTGTGCTTCGCATTCACGTTTGGTGCCTTGCGTTCATGTAAGGTAAAATGGCAAAGCTACGCGTTCGCGATGTCAGCTTCGCATTTGCGATGAAGAAGCTGGCATGGGAAAGATTGGCCTTCGCATCCGCGAAGGAGTGAACGTGTTCGCGACAGTGAAACCTAGTGAACCACCATGTTCGCGAGACTAATCTCACATTCGTGAGGAAGAGTTTTGGGTCCAGCGTTTGTTGAGCTTCACGAACGCGAGGGATGTGTTGCGTTCGAGAAGAAGGGTCGTGTGGGCAGTGTCCCTTTTAATTTGAGAGTTGGCTCACTTTTCTCTTATTTTCACATGGGTGGCCGAATTTGGGGAGCCATTTTGAAGAGATTTTCATCAAGTAACACAAGGTAAGTGATTTTCACTTGTTGTAAGGTAAATACGTGAGTTATATATGGATTTAAACATGAAAATTTGTAGAAATTGTGGAGTTTTTTAAGAAAACCTAGAATTTGGTATTTGTGGATTTTGACCACGAAATTGGACATGGAATTGGGAATAAATTATATATTTGGGTTTGTAATGTTATGGGTTAATGTTTATCTTCGAATATTTTCGGAATCCTGGCACGTGAGCCTAAGGGTTGACTTTGTTGGTTTTCGAGCGGAGTTGAAAATTGATATAGATTAGTTAATTGTGATGTTGGAGTATATTTTTATTGGTTTTCATGAATGTTTGACCAGTTTTGGATCGACGGGCATTGGTTTGACGTGCTACAGAGGCGTTAGAGCCGGTTATGGAACTTTGGAGCGACGTAAGTCTCCTGTCTAACCTTGTGAGGGGAAAATTACCCTGTAAGTGTTACATTCTTATGTGCTACATGTTGTGGGAGCTACGCACATATGAGGTGACGAGTGTCCTTGCGTATGCTAGGATTTCTTATTATATCCAGGTAGACTTAGACTCATGTCATGTTTAAATTGTACTGTTTGAGTCCTTGCCTGTTTAAATGCTTTAATTTACATTTATCATGAGACTAGACTCGCGTAGAGTATCATACTCGCTTATTAGATATTTGACGAGCTACTTTATTACCGCGGAATATTATGCTTCCCTTACAAATTTCTCCCGCGTTGTGCGTATTTATCGAAATGTTTCCTTAAATTTCATAACTCAACGTACATTCGTGAGTGGGGTCAAAGACCCGTTATGCTTCTTATTCTTATGGCATCGGGTCATTCGCCTCGACAACTTCATGTAACACACTCTTATAGGATCGGGCCGTTCACCTCGACATTTCTATAAAAAACACTCTTATGGGATCGCTGAACGCCTCAACAACACTCTAACGGGATCGGGCCGTTCAACTCGGCAGTATCATATTCTTATGGGATCGGGCCATTCGCATCGGAAGTATCATACTATTATGGGATCGGGCAATTTGCCACGGCAGTATCATATTCTTATAGGATCGGGCTGTTCGCCTCAATATTTCTATAAAATCACTCTTATGGGATCAGGCCGCTCGCCACAGCAGAATCGTGCGAAATACTTGATATGAACTCCGCGTATTCATGAATTTTCCAAACTTGAGATGTGACAGTTGATTTGGCATTTCCCATTACATACTCCATTTGAGAGGTATCTAGTATTTGAGGACTTTCTGTGCACTGTTCAGCTATAGACCGTATTATTTGCCTTTACCTGTACTCATTGTTACCTACCATGTTTCATATTTGCCTACTTTATTATATTTGATTTGCTGGACTACTAGTAAGTGTCAAGGTCGACCCCTCGTCACTATCTCTTCTGGTAAGGCTAGATACTTACTGGATACATGTTGATTTACGTAGTCATGTTGTACTTCTGCACTAAATGTGCAGGATTTGACAGGTTCGTTTTGTGGTCACTTGGGCGCGGAGTCGCATCTACTTAGGGGACTCTATGGTGAGCTATATTCCATGCCACGATTCACAGCACACAGAGTTTCCATCACAATTATTTACTTTATCCTGTCTACCTTGTATTCCAGACAGATGAAGTTTTGTTATTGTACTTCCTAGTAGTTGCTCATGCACTTGTGATACCGGGTTCTGGGGTGTTCTAGAATTTGTGTACAGTTGCTTACATTGACATACTTTTATTTTATATTTCATCTAAATTGTACATACCTACTATTTTTATTGCATTGATCTCTCTATCTAATAAGATTCATTATTTCAAAAATAATAAAATGAATGATTAAGTTGATAGTTCACCGTTGGCTTGCCTAACGGCGACGTTGGGCGCCATCACGACCTATAGTGGATTTTGGGTCATGACAACTAATTATATATTTAGAGTCATGGGGTTTTGGGTGAACTATATTTATGATTTATTTCTGATTCGTGTTCCGGGGCCCGAGTAGACTCTATCTCTTGACTCGGGTTTTAAACTGGTGGGCCCGAGTTAATTTTTGTTGACTTTTGGGGATCTTACTAAAGATTGAAGTTTTATTGTTTGGGATTGATTCTTATATATATTTTTGATGTTGTTGAGTTGTATCTGAATATTTTCAAGTCGTTTGGGGTGGATTTTAGAGGAAAGGCAGTTTTGGAAGGTTGAACTTGTTATCGAGTGTAGGTAAGTCTCTTGTCTATCTTTGTAAGAGGTAATTCTCCCCATAGGTGACCTATGTTCTACTTGTTACTTGATTTAGCAGCCATGTATATATGAGGTGATGAGCATATTTGCGTATCTATGTTATGACAACGTCAGGTAGAGTTTGGGTTATGATTATTCGTTGTTTGGACTATGTGAATTTGTTATCCATGTTTCATTGATTCATTGACTATGTGATGACGCTTTATTAGTATTTAGAAATATGCTTAAGGTTATGACTTGTTGAATTGGGCACAAAGGATTATTTTGCCATGTTGAGCTTTATGATAAATCCATAGTCAAACACTTGTCTTTTTGACTCATGATTTGGTGGTTAAATGGCTTAATTCATCATGTTCAATATTATTATTAGAATCATGAAATACTAAGATTTCTCATTGAATTTTTATGATAAATTGAATTACACGATTAGCCATAGCCATCTTATAGCCATATGAGCTTTTATCCGCATCTTTATTGTTATATTTGGTGCTTCATTATTATATTATTTAATATACATATGCATGAGTTGAAGAGTTGGATATTAGGTAAAGTTGAGGGTATTGGCACTACGGTCATTATGAGCGGATATTGATTATTAGTAATTTATCATTTATTATGAAGTGATCAGCGCTTGGATATGGATCCGTCCCTTCGGAGTCAGGTGATTACCCATGTTACTTTGGGCCCTATGAGCGTAGGCACTCAGGTTTGGTGCTAGGTTTGGACACATAGACTATGTCAGGCATATGGATTTGTGCTGTGAGGTATTGAGAAGGGATCTTGGGCATGCACATTTATACATCTTTGAGTTATGTAGCAGTTTTATATAAATGTGGTTGACATGTATCATGTCATTATGGTGAGGATTGAGGTGTTGATATTTTATTTGATCTCCTTTATTTGTAAATCATACTTAAACTTTGTATGAACTGTATTTTGAGCTTTCATACTCATTTGATAATGCCATGCCTTATTTCATATCTTATTTATGCTGTCATCTAATCATTGAACTGTTAGTGAGTGTCATAGTCGACCCCTCGCTACTACTTCTTTGAGGCTAGACTTGATACATACTAAGTACCGTGGTTTTGTAATCAAACTACACTTCAACATATTTTTATGCAGGTTCTGAGGCTAGTATTAGTGGTATTCCTCTAGTAGAGTAGAAGATCTATTTGGAGACTTCGTGGTGAGATACTTTACTTGATCTGACCCGCAGCACATGGAGTCCCCTTCTCTACTTAGCCATTTATGTCTATTTATTTCCTTTCAGACACATGATATTGTTAGGTTCAAACTGTTACTCTTCTTATATGCTTGTGACATTGTGACACCAGGCTTTAGGCATTGTTAGATAGTTGTGGTCACGTCTAGACCCTGTCTGGGATATTGTTATTTATGATATTAGTTTTGAAACGTATTCCACATTATTATCTTTATTATATCTCTACTAATGACTTTAAATTGGATTTTATTATTGTTGTTTAGTATTGGCTTGCCTACCAAGTAGGTTAGGCACCGTTACGACCTTTGGTGGATTATTTTAGGATCATGACAAGTTGGTATCAGAGCTCTAGGTTCTAAGGGTGTCATAAGTCTAGTAGAGTCTTGTGGATCAGTATGGAGATGTCAGTATCTATCTGTGAGAGGTAGGAGGGCTTTAGAAACTTTCCCTTTCTTGGTTCCCTATCATGTGTTGATTTTTGTCTAGGTCTAAATCTTTTTATTCTACTCTTTTACATATGGTGAGAATGCGTGCTTCAGTAGTAGTAAGTGAGTGGGAGGTTGTACCCTCGACTGCATCCAAGAGAGGCAGGGCCCGAGGTAGGTCCAGGGGTCGCACAACGGCAGCTAGAGGTGGAGCATCCACTAGAGCTTCCATGCCAGGACAGTTGCAGCACACCCACGTGAGGATTAGGTTGATGATCATATTTTAGATGAGCATGCTGAGGCTCCAGTACCCACTCAGCATACAAAGGGTTTTGTTGTTGCACTGGTCTTTCAAGAGGCCATGGCTAAGATGGTCAACTTTATTTATGCATTGACCCACGCTGGAGTGGTTCCAGTGGCCCCAGCCATAACTTAGTATCCCGTTCGGTGGCTTATGGTCTCGAGTAGCTTTGTATTATGTATTATGACTTGCGTGTATGGTCAGATTCAGTTTTCGAGCCATTCATGATTGATTTGGAAGAATGATTCTTGTTTTAGAAGCTTAAGTGGTGAAAGTTGATCGGATTTTTACTTTTGTGTAGACGACTCTGGAATGGTGTTTTGATAAGTCCAATATATTCGTATGGTAATTTTGGACTTAGGCGTATATCCGAATGTGGATTAGAGGTGTAATGACCCGGTCGGTCGTATTGAGTATTGTAGCCCTTTTCCCCATTTATTACTTATTCTATGTGCATTTTTGGTTATGTGACTTGCCGGGGTGGTTGGTTAGGTTCCGGGGATGTTTCAGAATGAATTGGAACACTTAGTCCCAAGGTTTGAAGCTTAAGTTGAAAGAGTTGACTGGATGTTGACTTATGTGTAAACGGCTCCAGAATGGAGTTTTGATAGTTCCGATAGCTTCGTAAGGTGATTTTGGACTTAGGCGTATGCCCGGATATGAATTTGGAGGTCCATAGGTCGTTTCAGCTTCAATTGGTGAAAGTTAGAAAATTGAAGATTTAAAAAGTTGGAAAATTTGATCGAGAGTTGATTTTGTCGATACCGGACTCAGATTTTGGTTCTGGGAGTTGGAGTAGGTTCGTTGTGTAATATATGACTTGTGTGCAAAATTTGAGGTCAATTGGAGTTGGGCAGAAAGATTTATTTCACATCTTGAGTTGTAGAGCTCGGTTTTGGGTGATTTTGGAGGGAATTTTCTCGTCTTGGACAAGGGTAAGTGTTTTTGAATCAGATTTATTGTTATACCATGGTTACATCTTTGTTATAACATTTAATTAGTTGATTAAAGAGAAGAAATTGGGGAATTTGTGGAAACTTTGAAAAAAGAAATGAAAAATGAACGTTTGAAGACCGATTTGAGGTCATAATTGGATGATTTTTGTATGGTTGGACTCGTTATTGTATGTGTGTTCGAAATTTGTGAATTTTGTAGGGTTCCGAGAAATGAGCCCGGGGTTGATTTTTTAGGTTGAGTTTTTGATTTGAGTTAAAGACCTTAGATTTATCTTATGGAATCACTTCATACGACTTTTATTAATTGTATTGCGTTATTTTGGTTTGATTCCAGCCTTTCAGAGGTTGATACGAGCAGGAAGGGCTTACTAGCAGAGTAATTTGGGTTGCTTGAGGTAAGTATCTTGTCTAAACTTGGTTGAGGCACTAGTTGCCCGAATTATTGTGATAGCTACGTGCTATTGGGTACGCATATGTGGGATTTGAGCCAATGTGCTAACACCGGGGGTATTTATCCATGCTCGATTTGTGCTTAGGCTATGATATGCCTAGATTTGATTGTTAAGCTTTAAGATATAATGTTTCTCACATTTGTAACATTGTTGTAACTATTTGAGCCATGTTAGAGTTTATGTAGAAGTTTAATCCCTAAATGAATTTGATAATGCTATTCTGTGATGAGATTTTTCGATTCGGGCTATGATAGTACACTTTGCACATCACGTTCATGTATTTTTTTTATTTGCTTCTGTGTGATATGATTGGACTGGGTGCCTGTGACCACGCCAAGCGGATTGTGTTGTTATGCCTGTGACCACGCCAGGCGGATTGTATTATTATGCCTGTGACCACACCAGGCATATTGTGTTGTTGTGACTGTGACCATGCCGGGATGGTAGCATGTTTAATTGGCCGTGCTTGCGTGTGGATATAGATCCATCCCCCTAGGGTCACCCTCTCGTGTTTCTCTCTTGATGGTGTACACGCAGATATTGAGAAAATTTGGCAAGTGTTTTGTTAGGATTTTGCATTTTATTTTTACTTGCAATTTTCATGATTATTTACCTGATTTAACTACATATCATCTTTATATGCCAAATATTGACTGAGCAGAGTATTTGAGAAATTGTACACATACACACATAAATATTTCTTCTTATACTTTATGACTTGATTTCATTACTACTCTATACTTGATTTCATAGCTAGCATCATTTATAATTTGTTCTTCTTTTACCTCATCAAGGTTAGCTTCGATACTTATTGAGTACATTGGGTCGGTTGTACTCATACTACACTCTATATTTCGTGTGCAGATCCATGTACTTATAGATGCGGCGATTGTTAGATTGGTGCTAGTACCTGCTCAGAGACCTTGAGGTAGCTGCTATGATGCCCGCAGACCTTGACTCTCTTTCTTTTCATTCTTATTTAGTACTGCTCTATTATTCAGACAATTGTACTAATGTTTCAGACTATGTTGATACTTAGTAGATGATGTACTCGTTGACACCATATTTTGGGGTGGTTATAGCTGAGTTTCAGTTATATCTATCGTATGTTTATGAGATTTATCCGCTGTTGAATTATTAAGCATGCTCCATTCAATTGTTTAACTAATAAGTGATTGTCATCTTACCTAGTAAGTGTGTTAGGTGCCATCACGACGGGTTGGGATTTTGGGTCATGATAGGAGGTCCGTAGGTTGATTTGATGTATTTTGCCGAAAGTTTGAAAGTTGAAGGTTTGGAAGGTTGAGAGAGTTGATCGAGAGTTGACTTTATTGATATCTGGTTCAAATTCAGATTCCGAGAGTTTGTATAGCTCCGCTGTGTCATTTGGGACTTGCATGCAAAATTCGAGGTCATTCTAGGCTGATTTGATATGATTCGGCGCAAGTTATAGAAGTTGAAAGTTCATTAGGCTTGAATTGAGGTGCGATTTGTAGTTTTGATGTTGTTTAACGTAATTTGAGATCTTGAGTAGGTCTGCGTTATGTTATGGAATTTGTTGGTATGATTGGACAGGGTTTCGCGGGCCTCGGATGTATTTCGGATGGGCTACAAGCCAATTTCTCATGTTTTTGAACTGCTGGTTCTAATAGCTGGTGTTTTTCTTCGCGATCGCGATGTATGTTTATGAGATTTATCCACTATTAAGTTATTAAGCATGTCCCATTCAATTTTTTAATTGTTAAGTGATTGTCGGCTTACCTAGTAAGTGTGTTAGGTGCCATCATGACGGGTTGGGACTTTGGGTCATGATAGGAGGTCCATAGGTTGATTTGGTGCATTTTGGCAAAAGTTGGAAACTTAAAGGTTTGGAAGGTTGAGAGGCTTGATCGGGAGTTGGCTTTGTTGATATTGGGTTCAGATTATGATTTCAGGAGTTGGTATAGCTCCGTTGTGTCATTTGGGTCTTGCATGCAAAATTTGAGGTCATTCCGAGTTGATTTGATATGATTTGGCGCGAGTTGTAGAAGTTGAAAGTTCATTATTTCATTATGCTTGAATTGAGGTGCGATTCATAGTTTTGATGTTGTTTGATGAGGCCTCGAGCAGGTCCGCGCTATGTTATGTAACTTGTTGGTATGGTTAGAATGGGTCCAGGGGGCCTCAGGTGTGTTTTAGAAGAGCTACGGGCAATTATCTCATGTTTTTGAATTGCCGGTTCTGATATCTGATGTTCTTCATTGTGATCGAGATGAAGCAGTCGCGTTCGCGTAAAGTTATTGTGGAAGCAGTCATTTTCTTCTTCACGGTCACGATGAGGCAACCACATTCACGAAGATGGGAAGACTGTTGCCTTTGCATATCAGGTATCGCGATCGCGTATAAGGAAAACCTGGAAGGTTCATCGAGGGTTTTCTCTCCGCATTCGCGAGGGTGATAATGCATTTGCGATGGTTGCTGGAGATTGTGAGTCGCATGTGTGATTGAGATTGCACGTTCGCCAATAATGTTTTTGGCCGCTTGTGAGTTTGTGCTTCGTGATCGCGAAGAGGAATCCCTGGGCAGAAGATAAAAGTACTCTATTTCGAGGGTTATGATTTTTTATCACTTTTTGAGTTAGAGAGCTCGGATTTCGGCGATTTTTGAGGGGATTTTCATGATTTGGATTGTGTAAGTGCTCTTGACCCTGATTTGGTTATATTTCATGTTTTCATATTTGTTTTTATCATTAAATTAGGGATTTGAATTGGAGAAATAGGGATTTTTTGAAAAAGCTTTCTAAAACATAAAATGATGATTTGAAGGCCGATTTGATGCCGGAATTGGATGATTTTGGTATGGCTGGACTCGTATCGGAATGGGTGTTTAGATTTTTTGAGTTTTGTCGAGTTTTGAGGTGCACGCTTGGGGTTGACTTTTTTGGTTTTCATTAAAGATCGAAGCTTTATTATCTTGAATTGTTTCCTATAGCTTTTATTGATGATATTAAGTTATTTTGACTACATCCGAGCCGTCCGGAGGTTGTTTTTCAAGAGAAGGTCTATTTAGAATATTGATTTAGCTTATTTGAGGTAAGTATCTTGCCTAATATTTTGTGGGAGAACTACCCCTTAGGATTTGGGTTGATTGTGTTATTCTCGGGCTTATATGTGGAAATTGTCTAGTTTAGACTCTTAATCTTCTTTCATGTATTTATTTGAAGTTGTTAGCACATGTTATATCTTTTACTTGTCATGTTTACTCTCACATGCTTTATTTTGAGTTGTTAGCACATTTCACATCTTTTACTTGTCAAGTTTACTCTTGTATGCTTTATTTGAAGTTGTTACCTTTTTTATTGTAATGTGACCTCCTTTATTGTTGAGCTATTCTTAATTGAAATTATTATTACATGATATCCTTTTATTGTTGGGTTATTCTCATGCATTTATACGTAGTTACTAGTTCATGCCATCACTTTCATTGTTAGGAAATGTCATACATTAAAATTCGAAATTTGCCATTTCATGGAAATACCTTCATTGTTGAGTTTATTCTTAATCAATTAATTGAAGTCGAAGTTATTGAAAGTCATTAACCTATTTTAGTTGAAGTTATTGTTTACTAGGGTATTGTTCATTGTCGAGTTACTTTCCCCGTTCATTTTGTTGCTATTGAGATTTTATACACATCGTGTTTGAGCCGTGGGCTATATGTTGGGGTGATATTGGTTATGTTGTTGTTAAAGAGGTTGTGGCCTATGGGCACTTGTGGTACGAGTTGATATGTCTTGTTGTTGTGATGTTAGCACATGTGAATTTGTTGTGTGGATTGATTATTGTTATGCGGAGCATAAGGGTGGCGTCTCACTGTTGTTGATTATGCTGAGTAATACGGGTGACTATTGATATATGCCTGGGCGAAGTGATACAAGTGGCTATTGTGTTATTGTATGGGCAGAGTGATACGGGTGGCTATTATATTAAATATCGGGGCTGAGCGATAAGGGTGTCTATTATGATGTTGTCAGTACGGAGAGATAAGGGTGGCTATGTTAGGGATGATATGTGAAGGCCTGGGGTGATGACGTCCAAATACACTACTAAAAAGTAAATGGATATGGTGGCATGCAATATAATATACCCAATTATGAGTCGGGGTCGAATCCCACAGAGAACAATATGTAGACGATTAGGCAATGTAAGAGAATTATCGCTTATTATGCTAAGCCAAACATTTAAAAGGGTTTTGAGAAAATATTTAACTAAATGAGAAAATGCAAACTAACCTAGAAAGCAAGTAAAATGATCAATGGCTATAAGCATCGATAAAAGGAAAATTACACTCAAGTAACGATCCAATGTATTTCATGATTTTACAAATATGAGCGAGTTTATGTTAATTAGCCTCATATAATAGTTCTTTATTAGCTTCTTTCGAAGACTAACAAGACTCCCTTATTGAATTATCCATAAAATAATTAAGAGATTAAGTGCACTCGAATATCGCTACAAGTAGTTCAATCCTATCCCTAGGTAGACTCTATAAAGTGACGGTTAATGCATCAAGCTCTTGTTAATTAATCTTTTTCAATCCCAAATTACCTTTTTCAAGATTAATTCGAAGATAATGGTCGAGTCCTAGGGTTAGCTAATCCTTTTGGAAACATTAAAGAGCAAGAATAATTAAAGAAACAGCTAACTCACTTCATAATTAATAAAAATCATTCAATATATAAACACAACAAGATATTTAATCCACACCTTAAATATGAATATTCCCATAAACAAGATTCAAGTTTTGGAAAAAAAATACTACACACATTGATATTCAATACAAAGCAAGGAAATGAAGAAATGAGTAAAAATGGGTAAGAAATTCTAAACCAAAAGTTTCAAACCTTAAAGTCCCAAGTGTGTGTGCAAGAACTCTAGCTCCAAGACTTGTGTTCTCTATTCAAGAAGACCAAACATAAGCCAAAGACGTGCTTCCAATAAGCTAGGTTGTGTATTTGTGGGTTTGGAATGGAGAAAATATGAAATGTCTACGTTGTCCAGGTCTGAAGCCCGTTGCCGGCACTTGTGGAAAAACCAACGCAGGAGCAGCTCCGCAAATGTGGAACTTCATTCACAGATGCGACTCTTGAGAGGAACTGGCTGCTCGGCAGAAGCAGACATATCCCAGCAGAAGCGGCTCCGCATAAGTGGATTTCCAGTCATAGGTGCGATAGCAGTAGGACTTTGGCAATTTCGTAGATGCGGCTACCCTCTCGCGAACGCGAGACCGCAAAAGCGGACAGAATTCCGCAGATGCGAAATCGCTGACTACAGTTGCACTACTCCAACACTTTTTTGCTCAATTCCACTCCATTTGATCTCAACACTCTTCATGACATCATTTACCTAAATATCTAGGAATACACACCATAAAACACCTCATATTATAATTAACAGATACAAAAACTAAAGCAAAAAATGGCCAAAATAAGTGATAAAATCACCACTCATCAACACCCCGAACTTAAGCTTTTGCTTGTCCTCAAGCAAATCAAAACAAAAACTCATTGAGGCTCTACCAATTTAAGCTCAATTAGCATCGCTATCATTCCTAAATCACATTCTCTATTACGCACAACACTTATGGTTTTGTTGGTACTAATTATTAGGCTCAAGAATGTGAAATTCGACCATATAACTTCCTAATTTAAAACTCAATCTCAAGAATGCACTAGAGTTTCAAAATGTCACGCCCCGAACCTGGGGGGCGAGACCGGCACCTGGTGCCTCACCTATCCTTGCGTACCAACTTGCGACTAAGGGACTCTGAACATATAATGTCATACTTTGGCCATGGGCAACATTGAAAGACAATTGCGAATGCTGACTAAACATCAATATAAAGCTGGTTGACAAGGCCGTCATAACTACTACAGCTGGAAACCGACAAAATATACATAAAAGGCCTATAAGCCCAGCATACTACACTAACTGACAGGATATGTCTACAAGCCTCTACTAATCGATATACTGTGATTGGAATAGGGCGCCGACCTACTCATTACATATATACATATATACACAAGATGTATATAAATCTCTAGACCTGGCAACTCCGAAGGGCATGGAGCATACCGGTCAAGCTAAACTCGGGCAACACCTAATAGGGAGGTCTACCCGTCTGTTTATCTAAACCTGCACGCATAAAATGCAGCGCCCCCAGAAAAGGGACGTCAATATGAAATAATGTATCGAGTATGTAAGGAAATATACTGAAAGATGAAACTGAACTGATAATATAATAACTGAAAGTAACTAGGAGTCAAAGATAATCTAAAGATAAGTTTACCAGCTGATACTGCTCAACTCTCTCAATATAGTAATTATAATATCTATCCGGTCCTATAAGGCTCGGTATATATACAACTGCTCTACCATAGTAGGCTCGCTCATAGGCACTCGGCCATACTAGGCTCTGTATCTCAGCCAACTAGGCTCACTCATAGGCACTCAGCCACAGTAGGCTCGGTATATAACTTACCATTTGATCAGAGGTTGCCCAATAGGGGCCTGCCCATCGATTATAGCTCGATGGTAATGAAAATACTGTAATACTATATATATAGGCTCTCTACTCTATTGACTAGAAGAAGACAATACTCAATTAAATATGAAGTTTCGATAAGGAGAATACTATAATTTATGAGACTAGGATAATGTATATAAATTCGGAAGTATGAACTTCTCTTTATGCCTCGTTATCAAACACATGTAATTACGAGATCATGCCAAAATGAAGGAAGGGCTTAGCCTTAACATACCTGAGCCGACTCTCTTGATAATCCCTCTAACACACGTCAATTGCGACAACACGTAATGGCACATCGTAGTAGGGGAATATCCGTACGATATTCTTGAGAAGGATTGCACCGTACTCCCTTAAAATTGCAAAATCCCGTTGCTACATTTTCATACTAATTTGTTGAGCATTCACCTATTACTTCTTGTAGTGTAGTATGAAGTTGATGAAGTAATTCACATTACTATTGAAAAATATGATCATTGTAAGTGTGACCCTTCTTTATTTGGTGATTTTAGAGAAGATTTTGTATTAGTGGGTGTGGGCCCCACTTGTGGCTTAGTTGGCCAAAGACACCTCCAAGTTTTGCCACCTTTTATTTGAATTCAAGAGTCATGTTTATGTAAGGTATTTGACTGCCACGTTAATCTCCATTTGGCTTATCCAAAATATTTTAATTAATTACCAATCCCTTAATTAACTTGGTAATTCCTCAATAATTCAATAATTAATCAATTACCCACATAATTAAGAATTATCTCAAATTACTTAAAATACTACTCATTTTTAATACACTTTGTACACCTTACTATTATGGTCATGTGGTACCTTGTATTCGCACTAGTCTATAAATAACGGGTATTATAGTTTGGACCGTATTTTATCTCAAAATGACAAACTTAGACGAAACTCATTTTCTTTGATCCGCTTACCCTCTCACCGTCACAAATTAACTCATCACTTGGTTGTAATAGCATAATTCTTATAATCTCACAATAATCCCATTCCCGAACTTACGTCGATTTATGACGAAACTCTAACATACGAATATGCGGGATGTAACATCTCATTTCTGAGCTTTCATCAATTTACTTATGGCGTACTTTCATGTACGAAAACATGGGGTGTAACATCATTCCCCCTTTGAAACATTCGTCCTTAAATGTTGACTGATGCACTTATCATTATTATAACCTATAGCTCTTGCGAATATTTTAATACTCTCCTTGCCATATAGAAAATTGTTCTGTGAATAAATCCAAAGTCCAGGGTATTCCCACCTGTAGGCCTCTTTCTCACACCACGGCTTGTGGTCGGAATTCTTCCAATTTCGTAACTCTTGCTACTTCGGTCATGCAGCCTGTACGACTTTTTCCTTATATGTGCGCTTATGTTACTCTCCCCTCCAGCTTTTTGCCAATCTCTAGGCCTCACTTTATAAACATATACAGAGCTTGACAAGATGTCCCTCTGGGCATCTATAGGTATACTGAAGTTCTTCGCTCGGTACTTTGTCGAACTTATGAATATTGCTATATCTTATTTCATAGGCCCGGTTATCTATCCGCATGACTTTACTGCATCTAAGTAGGTCATAATATACCATAACTCTTACCTCAATTTATCGTTACTGAGGTCTGCTACAAAAATCCAGCTTACGTTCGTTGTTCATCCCATATGTATAAATCTATGTCCTTTAATGCTTCCTCATGACTGTTCATCTTAAGAATGACAGCCTCATACTTTGTGACTTTTTTCCATCCATTGTTGATTCACCTTAATGTTGATCTATCATCTACCATTGCTAACTTGATCTCTTATGTAACACTGCCGCTAGGGCTCACGTGATTGATCCATCTAGGGGCGATATTATACTTTCATAACCGTATTTTATAGCATCCCAATATGACTCACCTTACAAGGGTATTTTAATCCCATACAATTCATGAAATCCTCTTCAAGTCATTACTCAATCGAAGGCCCAACGTCATCCTTTATCTATCACAATCACACCCTCACTTTACACTACAAGGGCAGCATTCCATTTCTTCTAGATGCTATTAGTCTTAGATTATTTTTGAGTTCATTCAGGCTATTTCATTCGTGATAAGATGATACCTACAGTTGCTATGAGATTGAATGTGTCTATGGAAGAGTTGAGTCAGAGGGACTCGATTTTTCATGATGTTTATGATGAGTAAATGTAAGGTCTTCAGTAGATTATGTGTGTACTAAGACGGGTAAGCCTCTTGATAAGGAGCCTTAAGGAAAGGATATCTATCCACCCCTATGGTGAAAAGTAATGAGAGATTCAGAAGATCGAAAAAAATTTCATCAAGTAAAAGAATCAACATGAAGAGGGGTACGAGGTACCCAGTTAGTGAAGATTATCATTATATACAATTCAAGAAGAGAAATATAAGCATTTTGAGTTACCTCTAATTATAACAGAGGTATGTATAATTGGCCACACCCATCTCATTTATGCCCTATGGAAGCTAACAGAAGTAGTATAAGAGAAGGACGGATATCAGGATCCGGCTGGGATTAGAGTGACCCAAAATGGTGGAGGGATTGTTTGCGTTAGTTGACATTTCCGAAGGATATTGCAAATATTCTAATAGATCTCCTTATGAGACACCCAGATGGTGCACTCTAAAATAGTAAAACTAGATATGAGTCCTACAAAGATAGGCACTGGAAGCCTTAAAGGGATAAATATTATCTTAGTGTGGCTCCCATCCCTAGTAGAGTGAGAACGTTAAGTAACCCGAATAGCCAGCGGATGGAGCGAGGGGAGCTAAAAGCAAAAGAATGTCTTGTTGAAAGTTTTCAGAATAAAGTGATAGACAGAAATGTTAGCGGGAAATAAGAAGAGAGTTAATGCGATACATGGATGACAACGGTAGGTCAAGAAATGACTGTATTACAGAGTCTATAGTTAAGTGAAGGAAAAAGACGAAAGGTGACAGGCCTTGAGACCACAAAAGAGTAAAGGCCATACAGTTCCCCTCTCATTTCGAGAAATAAGTTCGTGACTCAAATGTGATTACCAGAAGAAAAAGTTAGACCTCAGAATAATAGAAATCAATATGGGCTAGTGAACAAGATAAACTAAATGTGAGTTAAGGACTGAGTGATTGGATAATAGTCAGCATCATAAGAATTTCAGATTACGTTCTAGCGATAATAGAATGGACAACAGAAGAAGATTCATGAGAAATTCAGAGAATTGTCATTCAGGAAGACGCTTCCCTAAAACAAGCAATGTGAGCAAAGTTAAACTTAAGGGACATTATGTGCTAGTTATACGGAGTGTCACCCTTGTGAGTAAGGAATTTTGTAATCCTTGGAAGGATTACCACAAGTCGAGTAAGGGTCATTAATGATGTGAAAAGACGCCAAAGATGAAGAGGTAAAACATCTATAGGTAGATCGTCTTAGGATTAAATCTTGGTACTCCCCAATGGGGGGAATATGGAGTAATGTGGCATTAAGTCAGAATGAAGTGGTTCTAGTAATTATGGAATGGTAAAGGAAGAATGCGATAAAATAAAAAAAGGATGAAATTGCACTTATTCAAAGCCTACAGATATGCTACGATTCCAGAACATTATACAAACACAACGCCAAGGAAAGAAAGTAAGGGTTTCTGCCCGGGATGTTATTGATAAATAAGGAGCCATTGCGAAAGGTAAGTTAAGACGAAGGAAATAATCCAAGAAAGATTAGGCGGAACATTGATATGAGAATGGGCCAACAAGTAGTTGGTAGTTGATTCAGGAAGAGCCTAGTTATGGCTAGACAGGAGGTTACAGAGGAGTCAGCAGATCGTGCAAGATAAACATAGTAAAACCTAATATAGTGAATTCAGCCTCGCAGTAATGTCATTGTAATATTTGAGAAATATTCAGATAGGAGTTGGGATAGTTAAAGGTACCGTATAAGTATTACGAGAATAAAAGAAAGTGCCACTGGGAAGAGAAGATATCAGTTCAGAAGCAACCCTACAAGCACAAGGGCGTGAAGGTAAGTAACTACGGATAATTATAGGCAAGGAAGGACATCAAAAGGTCCGTCGAGTATACAATGTAATAAGCTCACAGCTTTACAAGAGTCAGAGGATCCTCCCTAAGTACTACAATGAAAGACTAGCTAAGGAAATGAGGAAAAAGGCTTCAACCTAAGCATAGTGACCTAAAGAGGAAATGGTCTTGTAACAACAGTCTCACAACAACATTGTATGCACTCCATAAGAAAGTGGCACCTACCGTGGCTAATGAACGGGAAGAAAAATCAAAAGTAATATTCAAGATCATATGAGTTGCACGATAATTCCGGCATATGTGGGAACTAAGATAAGCTAAGTATGCACGCAACAAGGAGGCAGGAAGATCAGGAAAAGTAATAGCTTACGTTTAAAGAAAGATGAGAAGGAATAGAAGGAATTATTAGATCAATGATCCGGAGTTAGTTATGTTATGAGTGCACTCACGATTTTGGAATATTATCCATGCAGCATATATGTTGACAATCATACAATCGTAGAAGATTCCGGTATAAGTTAAAAGAAAGAATTTAGCCCAGGTCATAGACAAAGGGTTGAATTGTTAGAAGATTGTATCATGAATATTCCATAGCGTCCATGAAAGGCTAAAGTAATAACTAATACCGTGAGCCGCAGATCGAGAAATAGCTTAAGCCTACATAAAGGCTTATCAGAAGGAGGAGGAAACTAAAGAGTTACATCAACAAAGTAAATCAGGAATCTGATTATGGAACCCAGAGAGTTATAGACCTCGTGATTGAGAACATTACAGAATTACTCTTAATATCAGAGGTACATGAGAGGAAGTACAGTAGCCATATTCTATACTGGCTCTATGATAAAGCCAATTAGAAGAGTATCAGCATCATAAGAAGTCAGTGTTCAGCTCTCACCGAATCATATAAAGAGGTGCAAGTATTATAATAGAAGTTCAAGTTGTGGATGTGAATTATAACTATGTGGAAGGGAGGCCACGAGAGAGATAAAAGATGTGATGCGAGACTTTAAGGTAAGTAGAGTAAAGGTGAACAACGTACGAGATACGCAAATGCAGAAGGTTGTGAATAGTCCATACTTCAGATAAAAGGCTAGAACCGCGGGGATTTAGTATCCAGGAATGATAGCGGGATCGTCAGTGGCATATCTTCCAGCCTATGATTTCTAGGTACCGAGAGGCCTAGTTAAGAGAGTAAAGAAGAGTTTGAGATGATGTAATGTCTCTCTTGATGTTCCAGAGTAACACAAGGAAATGAATGGTGCAAGCAAGTTGAAGGAAGGTTGCGAGTAAAAAAATAGATATGTGTAGGTCATAAGCTAAAGTATGGTAAAGCAACAAGGTTTTAGGAAGACAAGAGCAAGGATAAGAAAGGGCGAGTGAGAAGGTGATGAGAATGGATAAGTCCTCAAGATTAAGCCCATGAAAACAAGAAAGCTATTGGTTTCTCTAAGTTATAGAAATCTCAGTATAGCCTGAATGAACTTAGAGAAGTCTAAGACTAGGAGCAGAGATGGAATGCTGCCCTGGTAGTAGAATGAGGGTGTAATTGTGATGGATAAAGGCTGACGTTCGGGCCTTTGATTGGGTAATGATTTGAAGAGGATTTCATGAATTGTACGGAATTAAAATACCCACGTAAGGTAAATCATACTGAGATGCTATAAAATACGGCTATGGAAGTATAGTATCGCCCCTAGGCGGATCAGTCTAATTACTCAAGATGTCCCCGATGAGATGTGAGCCCTAGCAGCAGTATTACATAGAAGGTCAAGTTATCAATGGTAGATTAAAGATCAATATGGATGGTTAAAAGTTATAATGCATGAGATGAGATTAGGCCATCATTCTTAAGATACATAGTAATGAAGAAGCATTAAAGGACTTAGATTTATACATATAGGATAATCAACGAAAGTAACCTGGAGTTGGCAGCAGACCTCGATAACGATAAATAAAAATAAGAATTATGGCAGTAAAGTCATACGGATGGATAAACGGATCTAGGAAATAAGGTATAATAAAATTCGTAAGTTCAACAAAGTACCGAGCGAAGAACTTCAGTATACCTATAGATGCCTAGAGAGACATCTTATCAAGCTCTGTATATGCTTACAAAGTGATGCCTAGGGATTGGCTAAAAACAAGAGGAAAATGAGAGAAGAGTCGCATAGGCTCACATACAAGGAAAAAGTCGTACATGTTGCATGACAGAAGGTAGCAAGATTTACAAGATTAGAAGAATTCTGACCGCAGACCGTGGTGTTAGAAAGAGGCCTAAATGGGGGAATGCCCTAGACTTTGGATTTATTCAAAGAACAGTTGCCTAAATGGCAAGAATAGTATTAAATTATTCGCAAGAGCTACGGGTTATGAGAATGATAAGTGCATCAGTCAACATTCAAGGATGAATGTTCCAAAGGAGGGAATAATCTTACACCCCATATTTTCGTACGTAAAAGTATGCCATAAGTAAATTGATGAATGCTTGGAAATGAGATATTACATCCCGCATTTTTCGTATGTTAAAGTTTCATCGTAAGTTAATCGACGTAAGTTCGGGGTTATTTTAAGAATATAAGCATTATGCTATTTCGAACAAGTGATGAGTAAATTCGTGAAGGTGAGAGGGTAAGTAAATCGAAGAAAACGAATTTCGTCGATGTTTGACAAATTAGGGTAAAATACGGTTTGAGCTATAATACCCGATATTTATGGACTAGTGCCATACAAGGTACCACATGACCATAATAGTAAGGTATAAAAAGTGTGTTAAAGCTATTATTCCTGGATACTGAATCCCTGCGCTTCTAGCCTTTTATCCGAAGTATGGACTATTCACAACCTTCTGCATCTGAGTATTTCGTATGTTGTTCACCTTTACCTTACTACCTTAAAATCTTGCATCGTATCTTCTATTTCTTTCATGACCTCCCTTCCACATAGGTATAATTCACGTCCATAACTTGAAGCTCTATTATAATACTTGCACCTCTGGTGCATACACAATCCGATGGAAGATTTGTGCTGACTTCTTATGAGGCTGGTACTTTTTTAACTGGCTTCATTGTAGGACTGTCATGGAATATGGTTTTTGTACTTTCTCTCTTGTACCTCTGATATTAAGATTGGTCCTGCAATGTTCTCAATCACGATTTCCATAATTTTCTGGGTCCAATAATATGACTCCTAATTTACTTGGTTGATGTAATTCTTTAGTTTCCTCTTCCTTCTGATCAGCATTTATGTAGGCTTAAGCTTCTTCCGATCTGCGGCTCATGGTATTAGTTATTACTTTAGCCTTTCATGGGTGTTATGGAATATTCATGATACAATCTTCTAACAACTCAATCCTTTATCTATGCCTTGGGATCAATTCTTTCTTTTAACTTATACTGGAGTTGTCAACATATATGCTGCATGTATAAAATTCTGAACTCTTAAGTGCGTTCATAACATACTCTGGGTCATTAATCGAATAACTCTTAAGCAATTACTTTTCCTCGTCTTTCTGCCCCTTGTTGCGTGCATACTTAGCTTACCTTAGTGCCCACACACATTGGAATTCCATACAACTCATATGATCTTGAATATCACTTGTGATTTTACTTCTCGTTCATTAGCCACGGTAGGTGCCATTTTCTTATGGAGTGCATACAATGTTATTATGAGACTATTGTTATAAGACCATTTCCTCTTTAGGTTACTGTGCTTAGGTTGAAGCCTTCTTCCTTATTTCCTCAACTAGTCTTTCATTGTAGTGCTTAGGGAGACCTTCTGGCTCTTGTAAATTACAAGCTTGTTATATCGTTTACCCGACATAATCTTTTTGATGTTCGTACTCACCTATAATCATCCTTAATTACTTACCTCCACATTCATGTGCTCGTATGGTTGTTTCTGAACTGAAGTTTTGACTATCTTCTCTATGGGACTCTCTTTTATTCCCATAACACTCATACAGTATCTTTAACTACCCCAACTCCTATCCGAATATTTCTCAAGGATCACGATGTCATGTCTGCGAGACTGAATTCCCCATGTTGTCACTATGTTTATTTTGCACGATCTGTTGATTTGTCTGTATCCTCTTATCTAGCCATAACTAGGCTCTTCCTGGATCAACTACTAAATACTCGTTGGCCCATTCTCATATAAATATTCCGCGTAATCCTTCTTGGGTCATTTCCTTTGTCTTAACTTACATCCCGTTCTGGCTCCTTATCTATCAATAACATCTCGGGCAGGAACCCTTACTTCCTCTCCTTGACATCATGTTTGCATAATGTTCTGGAGTCGTAGCATATCCGTAGGATTTAAATAAGTGCAATATAATTCCTTTCTCATTTCTATCGCATTCTTCCTTTACCATTCCATAGTCACTAGAATCACTTAATTCTGACTTAATGCCACATCACTCTATATTCCCCCCTTTAGGGGAGTACTAAGATTTAGAGCGACGACGATCTACCTATAGATATTTTACCTCTTCCTCTTTGGCATCTTTTCACATCATCGATGACCTTTTCCTGCCTTGCGGTAATCCTTCTATAATAAGGATAACAAAATTCTTTATCCACAAGGGTGAGACTTAGTGTAACTGGCACACATAATCCCTTAAGCTTAACTTTGCTCACATTGCTTGCTTTAGGGAAGCGTCTTCCCGAATGACCTTTAAAGGTTATTCTTCTATCGTCCATTCTATTATCGCTGGAACGCAATCTCTAAAATTTTCATGATGCCGACTATTATAAAATCACTCAGTCCCTAATTCTTGCTTAGTTTATCTTGTTCACCGGTCCATACTGATTTCTATTACTCTGGGGTCTAACGTTTCCTCCTGGTAATCACGTTAGATTCACGAACTTATTTCTCAAAATGAGGATATGACTTTATGGCCTATACTCTTTTGTTGTCTCAAGGCCTGGCTCCTCTCGTCTTTTCCTTCACTTGAATATATATTCTCTAATACTGTCATTTTTATTTTCTACCTTTGTCATCCATGCATCACATCTTACTCATAATGCTTCATTAACTCTCTTCTCATTTCCTGCTAACATTTCTGTCTATCACTTTATTTTGAAAATTTCAAAAGGACATTCTTTTGCTTTTAGCTCCCCTTGCTCCATCTACTGGCTCTTCGGGTTGCCTAACATTCTTTATTTACTAGGGACGGGAGCCACACTAAGATAATATTTATCCCTTCCAGGCTTCCAGTGCCTATCTCTGAAATATCCTACGGAAATGTCAACTAACACAAACAATACATCCACTATTTTGGGTTACTCTAACCCCAACCGGATCCTGATATCCCATCCTTTTCATAAACTACACCTGTTAGCCCCCATAGGGCATAACTGAGATGGGTGTGGCAAATTATACATACCTCTGTTACTGTTGAAGGTAACTCACAATGCTTATGTTTTTCTGCCTGGGTTGTAAATACCGATAATCTTCATGAACTGGGTACCTCGTACCCTTCTCATCTTGCTCCTTTTACTTGTTGAAGCTTGTATCTACCTTCTGAATCTCTCGTTGCTTTTTGCCATATGGGTGGATAGATATTCATTCCTTAGGGCTCCTTTTCTAGAAGCTCATATGTCTTAGTACACACATGATCTGCTGGAGACCCTATATTTACTCATCATAAGCATGATGCAAATTCGAGTTCCTCCAACTCAACTCTTTCATAGCCGCATTCAATCCCTTACCAACTGTCCTTCTTGATGTAGGTATCGTTATATTATGAATAAAATAGAATTTAGGAATGTGAATTCTTATAAGTGAGCTCTACCACACGATCTAGAACAAGAATAAAAAGTGACAGTCCTAAATGCCCTGTAGCCTCCTGTTTATAAGTATGGTGCATGACACACCCATAAACAAGTCTCTAATAGACACGGCTTGTAGACTCCCTACGATAGAACTGCTCTGATACCACTTTTGTCACGCCCCGAACCTAGGGGGCGAGACCGGCACCCGGTGCCTCACCTATCCTTGCATACCAACTTGCGACTAAGGGACTCTGAACATATAATATCATACTTTAGCCATGGGCCACATTGAAAGACAACTGCGAATGCTGACTAAACATCAATATAAAGCTGGCCGACAAGGCCGTCATAACTACTACGGCTGGCAAAACAACAAAATATACATAAAAGGCCTACAAGCCCAACATACTGCACTAACTGACAGGATATGTCCACAAGCCTCTACTGATGGATATACTATGATCGGAATAGGGTCTCGACCTACTCATAACATATATACATAAGATGTACATAAAGCTCTAGACCCAGCAACTCCAAAGGGCATGGAGCTTACCGATCAAGCTGAACTCGGGCAACACCTAATAGAGAGGTCTACCCGTCTGTCTGTCTGAGCCCGCATGCATAAAATGCAGCGCCCCCAGAAAAGGGACGTTAGTATGAAATAATGTACCTAGTATGTAAGGCAATATACTGAAAGCTGAAACTGAACTGATAATATAATAACTAAAAGTAACTGGGAATCAAAGATAATCTGAAGATATACTTACCTGCTGATACTGACTCAACTCTCTCAATATAGTAAGTATAATATCTGTATGGCCCTATAAGGCTCGGTATATATGCAACTGCTCTACCATAGTAGGCTCTCTCATAGGCACTCGGCCATACTAGGCTCTGTATCTCAGCCAATTGGGCTCGCTCATAGGCATTCAGCCATAGTAGGCTCGGTATATAACTTACTATCTGATTAGAGGTTGCCCAAAAGGGGCTTGCCCATCGATTATAGCTCGATGGTAATGAAAATACTGTAATACTGTGTATATAGGGTATCTGCTCTCTTGACTGGAAGAAGATAATACTCAATTAAATATGAAGTCCCGATAAGGAGAATACTGTAATTTATGAGACTAGGATAATGTATATAAATTCGGGAGTATGAACTTCTCTTTATTCCTCGTTATCAAAGACATGTAATTACGAGATCATGACAAAATGAAGGAAGGGCTTCGCCTTAACGTACCTGAGCCGACTCTCTTGACAATCTCTCTAATACACGTCAATTGCGACAACACGTAATGGCACATCGTAGTAGGGATTGCACCGTACTCCCTTAGAATTGCAAAATCCCGTTGCTACATTTTCATACGAATTTGTTGAGCATTCATCCGTTACTTTTTGTAGTGTAGTATGAACTTGATGAAGCAATTCACATTATTATTGAAAAATCTGATCATCGTAAGTGTGACCCTTCTTTATTTGGTGATTTTAGAGAATATTTTGTATTAGTGGGTATGGGCCCCACTTGTGGCTTAATTTGCCAAAGACACCTCCAAGTTTTGCCACCTTTTATTTGAATTCAAGAGTCATGTTTATGTAAGGTATTTGGCTGCCACGTTAATCTCCATTAGGCTTGTCCAAAACATTTTAATTAATTACCAATCCCTTTATTAACTTAGTAATTTCCCACTAATCCAGTCCTCGGCTTACCTTGTCTTAGAGACTACGTGCCATCACGAAGCCTAAGGTGAGATATTGGGTCGTGACACCATAGCACAAAATGGCGAGGTTCCAGACACCGGGAGTATTGCTAGTTTGTGGCGAGCATCCTATTATAACAACTAGACCTGAGATTATGCTTGCTATGTCTGCTGAGGATAAGAAGAAGCTAGATAGGTTTCAAAGGTTACATCCCCCTCACTTTGATTGTGACACTTCAAAGGATGACAAGGATTTTCTAGATCGATGCCATCAGATGCATTGCAATTTGGGTCTGGTAAAAGTCCAATGGAGTGGATGTCACAACATTTCAGCTAAGAGGAGTTGTCTAGTTAATCTCATCTTACTTGGACTTAGTTTTAGCACTTGTTTCCTAAGAGGTACATCCCACTCACCAGGAGGAATGTGTTTAGAGGCTAGTTCGATGATCTTCAGCAAGATCGTATGTTAGTTCCGGAGAATGAGGCAAGGTTCACAGAGTTATCTCATCATGCAGCCTTTTTGATCCCCACCGAGGCTTAAAAGGTGAGGCAGTTTATTGAGGGTTTGACTTACGTCATCAAGTTTGCTAAAGCTTGAGAGTCAAAGTTTGAGACTACTTTCCGTGAGGCCATGGAGATAGCCTGGAGCATCGATCATATTCGCAGTCAGGGGAGAGAGGCCATGATGAGATATAAGAGGCTATGTCATTCTATTAGTTTTAGTGGTGCCTCATTTGGAGGTAGGGCTTAGTCTAGTAAAAGTCATTATGGTAAGCCGACTTATTCTACTTAGCATGTAGCACGTGGTGCAGTCGCTCAATCATCTTTCGGCACTCCAATTCCATCATCTTTTCGTGTTGTTCTAGTCAATTCGTACTAGGCTCCATCTATTCGACTTATAATGGGCACTGGGCTCATTAGGGGCAATTCCAGGTTCAGTAGACTCACTCAGGCAAAGGTTGTTATGAGTGTAGAGACTTTGTACATGTGAGGAAGTATTGCCCCATATATGGTAGAGGCACAACTCCACAGAGTTCTCAGACACTGGCTCCCACACCAGTTGCATCACCCCTACCTAGTCAGCTAGAGGGGGAGGACATGTAGTGAAAGGCCGCCCTAGAGGAGGGTGTCAGGTTGGTGCAGGTCCCAATAGTTGCAGGCAGGCCCGTTTCTATGTTTTTTTCGAGTAGACTCGAGGTAATGGCCCGAGATGTTGTGATCACATGTATGGTTTCAGTCTGTCACAGAGATGCTTTTGTATTATTTGATCCGTGGTCTACCTTTTCATATGTGTCATTTTATTTTGCTCCTTATTTGGATATGCCTCGTGGTTCTCTTAATAATCTTGTTCATGTATCTACACCTCTTGGTGATTCCATTATGGTAGATTATGTATATCGGTATTATATGGTTATTATTGGGGGTATGAAACAAGAGTTGATCTTTGGCTGCTGAGTATGGTAGATTATGACTTAATTTTAGTTAAGGATTGTCTATCTCCGTATCATGCTCTTCTAGATTGTCACACTAAGATTGTAACGTTGGCTTTGCTGGGATTAACAAGGTTATAGTAGAGGGGTTATCTTGGTCATACACCTAGTAGGGTGATTTATTTCTAAAGGATCAACAAATAGTTGAGAAGGGATGTTTGTCTTATCTGGTTTTTGTTGAAGATACTAGTACTGATACTTCTACTGTTGATTCAGTCACAATAACGAGAGAGTTTCCAGTTGTTTTTTTCTACAGACCTACCAGGCATGCCACCCGATAGGCATATTGAATTTGGTACCTGGCACGCAGCCCATATTCCGCCGTACTATATAGCTCCAGCTGAGTTGAAGGAGTTGTTGGATAAGTGATTCATCAGGCTATGTTTTTATCCTTAGGGTGCACCGGTATTGTTTGTGAAAAAGAAGGATGGTTCTATGAGGATGAATTAATTATAGGCACTCGAACAAGGTCACTATAGAGAATAAGTATACATTGCCTCTTATTAATGATTTGTATGATAAGCTTCAAGGTTCCTGTAAGGCCCCATAAAATTTTATCTTAAACCCAGGGTTTCGTGGTGCCAAAGTAGACTTTTGAAGAAAATATTTGGAATTGCGGGGTGTTTTCTGCGTCTTATTTTGCAATCGCAGAACTGATATGCAAACTGAGGCAGAAATCTGGGCAATTGTTTTGGATCATTATGCGGTCCATTATGCGGTCGCATAATCACTTTGCGGGTCATATAACCCATCACATACCTAGCACAAAAATATATGAAGGGCAATTCTGCGGCGCATTATATGACTGCAGAATAGGTCTATGGACCGCAGATCGGTCACCGAGTGAGGCAGGAGTGCCCAGTTCTAGAGGGCCATTATGCAGCCCATTTTGCGGATCGCAGAAGCGTTATACGGTCGCATATGCGGCCGTAGATCTGTGTCGGGGCTTCACTTTTTTTATTTTATTTACCCGACCCTATTTTTATTAAAAGCCCTTGGGGCTCATTTTGAAAGAGAAATCTGATATTTTAGAGAAAATTGAGAGTGTTCTAAAGAGAGAGAAGGAAACCCTAGGGTAATTCTTCATCAATTCTTGCTCAAGACTTGGAGAATTCACAAGGAATTCTATATCTCTTGGTGATTCCATTACGGTAGATTGTGTATATCGGTATTATATGGTTATTATTGGGGGTATGAAACAAGAGTTGATCTTTGGCTGTTGAGTATGGTGGATTATGACTTAATTTTAGTTAAGGATCGTATATCTCCGTATCATACTCTTCTAGATTGTCACACTAAGATTCTAACGTTGGCTTTGCTGGGATTAACAAGGTTATAGTAGAGGGGTTATCTTTGTCATACTCCTAGTAGGGTGATTTATTTCTAAAGGATCAACAAACGGTTGAGAAGGGATGTTTGTCTTATCTGGTTTTTGTTGAAGATACTAGTACTGATACTTCTACTGTTGATTCAGTCCCAGTAACGAGAGAGTTTCCAGTTGTTTTTTTCTACAGACCTACCAGGTATGCCACCCGATAGGCATATTGAATTTGGTATTGATTTGGTACCTGGCACGTAGCCCATATCTATTTCGCCGTATCATATAGCTCCAGTTGAGTTAAAGGAGTTGTTGGATAAGTGATTCATCAGCCTAAGTTTTTCTCCTTAGGGTGTAACAATGTTGTTTCTGAAAAAGAAGGATGGTTCTATGAGGATGAATTGATTATAGGCACTTGAACAAGGTCACTATAGAGAATAAGTATGCATTGCCTCTTATTAATGATTTGTATGATAAGCTTCAAGGTTCCTGTAAGGCCCCATAAAATTTTATCTTAAACCCAGGGTTTCGTGGTGCCGAAGTAGACTTTTGAAGAAAATATTTAGAATTGCGGGGTGTTTTCTGCGTCTTATTTTTCAGTCGCAGAACTGATATGCAAACTGAGGCAGAAATCTGGGCAATTGTTTTGGATCATTATGCGGTCCATTATCACTTTGCGGGTCGTATAACCCATCGCTTACCTAGCACAAAAATATTTGTAGGGCAATTCTGTGGCGCATTATATGACTGCAGAATAGGTCTATGGACCGCAGACCGGTCACCGAGTGAGGCAGGGGTGCCCAGTTCTAGAGGGCCATTATGCGGCCCATTTTGCGGATCGCAGAAGCGTTATACGGTCGCATATGCGGCCGTAGATCTGTGTCGGGGCTTCACTTTTTTTATTTTATTTACCCGACCCTATTTTGATTAAAAGCCCTTGGGGCTCATTTTGAAAGAGAAATCTGATATTTTAGAGAAAATGGAGAGTGTTCTAAAGAGAGAGGAGGAAACCCTAGGGTAATTCTTCATCAATTCTTGCTCAAGACTTGGAGAATTCACAAGGAATTCGATACCTCTTGGTGATACCATTACGGTAGATTGTGTATATCGGTATTATATGGTTATTATTGGGGGTATGAAACAAGAATTGATATTTGGCTGCTGAGTATGGTGGATTATGACTTAATTTTAGTTAAGGATTGTCTATCTCCGTATCATACTCATCTAGATTGTCACACTAAGATTCTAACGTTGGCTTTGCTGGGATTAACAAGGTTATAGTAGAGGGGTTATCTTGGTCATACTCCTAGTAGGGTAATTTATTTCTAAAGGATCAACAAATGGTTGAGAAGGGATGTTTGTCTTCTGTTTTTTTGTTGAAGATACTAGTACTGATACTTCTACTGTTGATTCAGTCCCAGTAACGAGAGAGTTTCCAGTTGTTTTTTTCTACAGACCTACCAGGCATGCCACCCGATAGGCATATTGAATTTGGTATTGATTTGGTACCTGGCACGTAGCCCATATCTATTTCGCCGTATCATATAGCTCTAGTTAAGTTAAAGGAGTTGTTGGATAAGTGATTCATCAGCCTATGTTTTTCTCCTTAGGGTGTAACAATGTTGTTTCTGAAAAAGAAGGATGGTTCTATGAGGATGAATTAATTATAGGCACTCGAACAAGGTCACTATAGAGAATAAGTATACATTGCCTCTTATTAATGATTTGTATGATAAGCTTCAAGGTTCCTGTAAGGCCCCATAAAATTTTATCTTAAACCCAGGGTTTCGTGGTGCCGAAGTAGACTTTGGAAGAAAATATTTGGAATTGCGGGGTGTTTTCTGCGTCTTATTTTTCAGTCGCAGAACTGATATGCAAACTGAGGCAGAAATCTGGGCAACTATTTTGGATCATTAGGCGGTCCATTATGCAGTCGCATAATCACTTTGCGGGTCATATAACCCATCGCATACCTAGCATAAAAATATTTGTAGGGCAATTCTGTGGCGCATTATATGACTGCAGAATAGGTCTATGGACCGCAGACCGGTCACCGAGTGAGGCAGGGGTGCCCAGTTCTAGAGGGCCATTATGCGGCCCATTTTGCGGATCGCAGAAGCGTTATACGGTCGCATATGCGGCCGTAGATCTGTGTCGGGGCTTCACTTTTTTTTATTTTATTTACCCGACCCTATTTTGATTAAAAGCCCTTGGGGCTCATTTTGAAAGAGAAATCTGATATTTTAGAGAAAATGGAGAGTGTTCTAAAGAGAGAGGAGGAAACCCTAGGGTCATTCTTCATCAATTCTTGCTCAAGACTTGGAGAATTCACAAGGAATTCTATACCTCTTGGTGATTCCATTACGGTAGATTGTGTATATCGGTATTATATGGTTATTATTGGGGGTATGAAACAAGAATTGATCTTTGGCTGCTGAGTATGGTGGATTATGACTTAATTTTAGTTAAGGATTGTCTATCTCCGTATCATACTCATCTAGATTATCACACTAAGATTCTAACGTTGGCTTTGCTGGGATTAACAAGGTTATAGTAGAGGGGTTATCTTGGTCATACTCCTAGTAGGGTGATTTATTTCTAAAGGATCAACAAATGGTTGAGAAGGGATGTTTGTCTTCTGTTTTTTTGTTAAAGATACTAGTACTGATACTTCTACTGTTGATTCAGTCCCAGTAACGAGAGAGTTTCCAGTTATTTTTTTCTACAGACCTACCAGGCATGCCACCCGATAGGCATATTGAATTTGGTATTGATTTGGTACCTGGCACGTAGCCCATATCTATTTTGCTGTATCATATAGCTCCAGTTGAGTTAAAGGATTTGTTGGATAAGTGATTCATCAGCCTAAGTTTTTCTCCTTAGGGTGTAACAATATTGTTTCTGAAAAAGAAGGATGGTTCTATGAGGATGAATTGATTATAGGCACTTGAACAAGGTCACTATAGAGAATAAGTATACATTGCCTCTTATTAATGATTTGTATGATAAGCTTCAAGGTTCCTGTAAGGCCCCATAAAATTTTACCTTAAACCCAGGGTTTCGTGGTGCCGAAGTAGACTTTTGAAGAAAATTTTTGGAATTGCAGGGCATTTTATGCGGCTTATTCTTGAGTCCCAGAACTGATCTGTGGACCGCAGAACTGATCTGTGGACTGCAGAACTGATCTACAGACTGTGGCAGAAATCTGGGCAATGTTTTTGGATCATTATGCGGTCCATTATGCGGCCGCATAATCACATTACGGGTCGCATAACCCATCGCATACCCAGCACAAAAGGTTTTGGAGGGTAGTTCTGCGGTGCATTATGCGACTGCAGAATAGGTCTACGAACTGCAAACCGGTCACAGAATGAGGCAGGGGTGCCCAGTTCCAGAGGGCCACAGAAGCGTTATACGGTCGCATATGCGACCGTAGATTTGTGTCGGGGCTTCACTTTTTTTTATTTTTTTACCCGACCCTATTTTGATTAAAAGCCCTTGGGGCTCATTTTGAAAGAGAAATCTGATATTTTAGAGTGAGTGGAGAGTGTTCTAAAGAGAGAGGAGGAAACCCTAAGGTAATTCTTCATCAATTCTTGCTCAAGACTTGGAGAATTCACAAGGAATTCTACACCTCTTGGTGATTCCATTATGGTAGATTGTGTATCTCGGTATTATATGGTTATTATTGGGGAAATGATACAAGAGTTGATCTTTGGCTGCTGATTATGGTGGATTATGATTTAATTTTAGTTAAGGATTGTCTATCTCCGTATCATGCTCTTCTAGATTATCACGCTAAGATTGTAACGTCGGCTTTGCTAGTATTACCAAGGTTAGAGTAGAGGGGTTATCTTGGTTATACTCCTAGTGGGGTGATTTATTTCTAAAGGATCAACAAATGGTTGAGAAGGGATGTTTGTCTTATCTGGCTTTTGTTGAAGATACTAGTACTGATACTTTTACTGTTGATTCAGTCCCAGTAACGAGAGAGTTTCCAGTTGTTTTTTTCTACAGACCTACCAGGCATGCCACCCGATAGGCATATTTAATTTGGTATTGATTTGGTACCTGTCACGCAGCCCATATCTATTTCGCCATATCATATAGCTCCAGTTGAGTTAAAGGAGTTGTTGGATAAGTGATTCATCAGCCTAAGATTTTCTCCTTAGGGTGTACCAATGTTGTTTCTGAAAAAGAAAGATGGTTCTATGAGGATGAATTGATTATAGGCACTTGAACAAGGTCACTATAGAGAATAAGTATACATTGCCTCTTATTAATGATTTGTATGATAAGCTTCAAGGTTCCAGGGTATTCTCAAAGATTGATTCAAGATCAGGTTATCAACAATTGATGATTATGGCTTTAGGAATCCCCAAGACGGCATTATGAGTTTTTGGTGATATCTTTTGGTTTGACTAATGCTCCAGAAACTTTTATACACCTGATGAACAGTGTGTTCCATCATTATTTGGATTCATTTGTCATTGTATTCATTGATGATATTTTGGTATATTCCGTATTAGGGAGGAGAACGAGCAACATTTGAGGATTGTGCTTCAAATTCTGAGGGAGAAGAAATTATATGCTAAGTTTTCCAAGTGCAAGTTTTGGTTGGACTCGGTGGCATTCTTGGACCAAATAGTGTCAAATGATTGGATCAAGGTGGATCTAAAGAAGATTGAGGTGATTTAGAGTAGGCCTAGACATTCTGCAAAGTAGCGACCCAGCAAGTCTTTTTTGTATCTGAGCCTCGTTTCCCTATTTGATGCTTCCTATACTCTTGTTTGTTGTTTCATGACTCGCGTGGATGGTTGGTTTGATTTTAGGGAGATTTGGAAGTGAATCAGAACACGTAGTTCCCTTGTTGGAAGTTTAAGTTGTAAGAGTTGACCAAGATTTGACTTTTTGTGTAAATAACCTTAAATTGAAGTTTTGATAATTCCGACAGGTCTGGATGGTGATTTTGGACTAGAGTGTATGCCCAGAATTGATTTTCGTGTGTCTAGATATATTTGAGGCTAATTGCCGAAAGTTGATAATTTGAATGTTTGAAAAATTGATATATTTGACTCGTAGTTGACTTGGTGGCTATCAAGGTCTGTTTTGTACTCTTAGCCTTGTGATAGGTTTGTGTGGTGATTTATGACTCGCCTACATTATTTGGAGTCATTCTGAGTTGTTTAGACGTGGTTTGACGTTTGGAATTTAGAAGTTTGGGTAGTTCATGAAGTTTGAATTGAGGTGTGATTTGTGGTTTTGATGTTACTTTGTGTGATTTGATACCTTGAGTAGGTCCCTATCATGTGTTTGGACTTGTTGGTATGCTAGGGGGGCCCGAAGGGGATCGAGTGGGTTTCAGACCACCCAGAAGATGATTGGAGTTGGATGACAACTTTGGTTCTAGTGTTTCGTACCTGCGAAACTATCGCGCATGTGCTAGGTAACAGAAGCAGCCTACGTTGCGCATTTGCAAAATCGCAGAAGCAAGGAAGGTAGCACATAAGTGAGGTTGCCCTGGGCTAGGTAGTCCGTAGATGCAGAATTTTGAGCGGAGAAGTGCGTGCATAGGAGTGGATCCGCAGAAGAGGAATTATTGTCGCAAAAGTGATGGGTCATAAACTTAATTGGATCTCGCATCTATGATGATTCGGCTATAGAAGTGATGTAGCAGAAGTGACCAAAATGTTCGTAGAAGCAAAGTTCACTGGTAGGATATTATATTCGAGAGTTAGCTTCATTTTATAATATTTTGAGATTGGGAGCTTAGATTGGAGTGACTTTTGAGGCGATTGGGGAAGTTTTCTTAACTCAGATTTGATTATTATTCATGATTCTATCATCGATTTTGATATTTAATTTGTGAATCAAAGGAAGGAAATCGGTGTTTTTGTAAGAAAATTTTGAAAATGAATAAATGGAATTTGAACCCCGATTCAGAGTCGGATTTGGATAAAACTTGTATGGTTGGACTTTTATTCAAATGGATAGTCGGGATTTGTGAGTTTTGTTAGGTTCCAAGAAACAAACCTGGGTTGACTCCTTGGTTGAGTTTGTGTAATTGATTATATATTGAGCCTATATGCTACATAGTTATTTCCTTTAGCATTATTTGACATTGTGGCGTGTTATTTGACACGTTCGAAGGCCGATTTGAGAGGTAGGGGATTCTTGGAGTATTGATTCTCGCTCGTTTGAGGTAAGTATTTTGCCTAAGCTTTGTTTGAGGATATTTTCCCCATTTGGTTATGATATTTGTTATATGTTGGGGGTGACACACCTGCGAGGTGACGAGCGTATATGTGTGAAATGTAGTAATTCATGATCCGGGTACACTCTAGGATGTTATATGCCTTATTTTTCTATCATGCTACTTTGATATGGTATTTCCTTCACGTGTATGACTAGGTGAGCTATTATCCATTGTAGAAATCATGTACATGCTATGTGCTTATCTGTATGAGACATGATAGAGCTATTTTTGCTATGTTGAGCTATTTTCCTTTATTGTACTCATATTTTCAGTCATGATATGATGTCCGCGAGTTATATCTGTATCTCTGTGCACTTTTTATATGTTATCTTACATGTTGTTAGTCTCCTTGTGTGTGATACGGGTTTGAGCTAAGTTGTTGCATGTTGGTACATTCTGTGCGGTATTTTTATTATTGGTATTGTGAGATGTTGGCATATTGATACTTGAGAGGATTAATGACTGATCTCGGGCAATATAGCCTTGTTGATATTAATATTGAGGTCATGCTTGTGTCAAGGCCCTATATTAGTCTAAGTTATATCGATCATTGACTTTTGATCCGATTAGCGCTGGGGCTAGGATCCGCCTCTCCTGAGTCAGGTAATAACCTGTGAGTGTAGGCACACAAGATGTGCTTAGTGAGGGATATATATCAGGCACTCGTACAGTGCTGAGTGTCTGTGTATGTGTGTGTGTATGTGATGATACAGGGGAATTATGCCAGGCACCATGAGAGTGCTGACAGTATGATTGAGGGGTACGTGTGCCAGGAACTATTAATGTGCTGAGACTTTGTATACTTGATGATTAGGTTATGATGTTATTGTTTGGCATGTATACTTGTCATGCAGGCATAGAGATGTATTTTCCTCATGCTAGTTGGTATTTGATATCTCTATTTTATGTTTAGAGCTTGAAATCACATTTTACTTTGATAAATCCCTATTTAAGTGATTTCCGTGGAAAGTTAATGCCTTGACTGATATACATGAAAAGCATTCTTATTTCTCCTCTTATTGTGATAGAGTTGAACCTGATTTTAGTTGATCTGCTTTTCCTTTTTGCTATTATTCTATTGTTATTACCGTTGTTCGCTATTGAGAGTGAGTATTAGACTTTGCCAAGCTCGTCACTGCTTTTGGCCCGAGGTTAGGCTTGCTACTTATTGAATAAATGGGGTCGGTTGTATTCATACTATACTCTGCACTTCATGTGCATATCTAGAACGCTAGTGAGTTATATCAGGATTTGCTCGGAGATTTCGAGGAGCACTACCGATCCATTCGTAGGCCTTAAAGTCCCGTACTTTATCTTATGTTATTAATGTTTAGTCTTTCAAACCATAATGTATTTGTTCAGACTTTGTATTTGGTACACCCTAGATCTCATGTACTTGGTGACACCATATTTTTGGGTTCTTTTAGTTGTATCATCATTTGACATCAGTTATTTATGCTATTCCGCTATTTGAGATAATTTCTTACTGTTGTTGAAGTTTATTTCTACACATTTGTTGTTGGCTTGCCTAGTAAGTGGTGTTAGGCGCCATCATAACTCTGATGGACTTTTGGGTCGTGACAAGTTGGTATCAGAGCACAAGGTTTTTTAGGTCTCACGAGTCATGAGCAGGCATAATAGCGTCTTGTGATTCAGTACAGAGACGTCTGTACTTATCTTTGTAAGACTATTGGGCCTTAGAAAAATATTCCTTTCTTTTATTCCTTATCGTGTGATATGATTGATCCAAATCTAAATCTTGTATTTCTATTCTATCATACACTACAAAAAAACAGCGTTTAGCGACAAGAGATACTTCGTAGCTAAATAACGAAGGATTGGCGACGAATTTTATAGTTTGTCGCCAAATAAGATACAAAATAATTCGTATCAAATATAGTGGAGGATTAGCGACCAAAACTTATATTCGTCGCTAAAATTGGCGCAAAATATTAGCACCTTTATTTTACCTACAAAATTAGCGACGAAAGTGGGGCGACAAAAATTATTAAAACTTAGCGACGGATTTAACGTCAAAAAATCCGTCGCTGCATTCATTTTACTTATCAAGACATTCCAAAGTTAGCTGCGACAAAATTTTTCGTCGCTAGTTTCCTTAAAATAAAATTTCATTAGTTATTATTAGCGACAGAAATTAGGTCAGTCGTTATTTTCGTTGCTAAATTTTTCGTCCTAAAAATGAATTTACCCTAGTTAAAAGATATTCCAACAATTAGGGCACAAACACGCCCACTTTCTCTCCTATCTATCAGACTCCCACTTTCATTCCTCTTCCACAATGTGAGTTTTTTTTTTCTCAAATACAAAAAAATGGGTGTGAATCTAGGGTTAATATCTGAAAAATAGAAGAAAACTTTCAAAATTGCAAAATATTTGCTGCAGAATTCTGAAATTCGAAGTCGTGTGTTTGCAGAATTCTGAAACTTGAAGTCGTGCGTTGATTTTAGGGATTATATGTCCTTGATACGGTAAGCTTCTTTGTGATTTCATTCCTGTTTTGTAGACCTGGGCGAGAATTATGTTCATCCTGTCTTGTGCTTCTATCATGGAACATGACTGGAACTCCTTAAATCTAACTAAAAAGGAAAGTGTCCGATTATCTGCAAACTAATTCAATGCCTAGCAAATGGATGTCAGAATATATAAGTCAAGATTTTTTCTTCTGCAATGCAGTGACTTTCTGTGGGATTTTATCTTATTTTTTGGATAATTTTTTGGGGAAGTGTTCAGGAAATAAAATCTGAGCTAAAATATGTGAAAAAACAATGAATGCTCCTCTAAGTTCTACTAAAAATTAGATCTAGGTATTTTGTGTAAGAATTTCCGTCCACCTGTTAACTTGATCATGTGTTGGATTAAAGTAAGGGTGGCTGGGTGTTAAGATATGTTCGTCATCTTCTTTCATGTCTGAAGATTGGAAATAAGTTAAATGTTCTTGATAAAAATGGTCTCTTCCTGTCATGCCTGAAGTAAAAACGAATTAATTAAATTTTGTATGTATGTTGGTTCAATATCGTTGGGTATCCTTGATTATATCAATGGCTCTCTTTGGATTGTCGTTATCATTTTAGAATCATAGGGTATTAGACCAATTTTCACATGAGTTTCAATTTGCAGAAGGTTTGTTGGTCACTTAATCTTCATGACTTCCATGTTTGAATTAACTGTAAGCATCCTTAGTCATAATGTGAAATTATGGAGGAGCTCATTGAAAGCAAATAAAATTACCGGCAGTTATCTCAGTGTTAATTGTTAAGTGTTAATTGAGTCTTATTAAATAAAGAACTCTAAGGTCTTGTTTATTTTAATATTAAATAGGAAACTAAAATTAATATTAGAAGGCATTCTATTGGGATTCTTCAATTGATAGTGCGATGCGGATCCAATGGGAGCATAGGGCAGCAAAAAGATACAGTAATTTTGTTAGCAAACTAAAATCAAATAGGATGCAACCGGACTCTATTCCAAATAATGTGTGGCAAAGTTGGTTGAGACTTTGGAAAGATCCTAATTGTGTTGAAAAGTCAGAAATAAATACAAAACATCATTGTGCTGGGAGCGGAGTTGCCACTGGGACTCACACAAGTGGCTCTATCAGTGTTTTGGAGTATCGGAAGAGACTTTTAAGTGTATATAAAATATCTGAAAATCTCATTTAAGTTTACTCTAATTCGAATCTGAATCTCATTTAAGTAGGTTACCTGACGTTGTGAGCTGCGGATTGTCTCTTGTTCTATTTTTAATATTCTGCGTTTGAGTTATGTTTATTGAACTTTTGTGCATTGGTAGGACTTGCATTTTCCTTATAAATTGACACATGACTGTCCAACGAGTCTACCTCATTCCCTTTTTCCTTATCTGCTTGATCTGCCCAGCTTTTTGATAGTTCCTTAGGATTCTTTGTTGCTATCAGTTCATTATATTAGTTTTTTGATAGTTCCTTAGGATCCAGAAAAATATCTCTTCTTTTTAGTATGTATAAATTACATAATGAAGTTATCCACAATAATTAATTTCTAAAGTTGGATCAATATGTCTTCAAAAATCGTGAGTTGCAAAATTATTGTACGATTAGTTACCACTTTGAATTGAAACAAATAAAAAGGAAATTAAGGTCCAAGTTTGTGGTCCAATTGTATATGTTGAGAATCATTTGTTGGCGGGGAAAGAGGAACATAATATGAAAGAAAAGAAAACAAGAGGGAAGTATTTGCAAGCATAGTGAATGTACCTTCAGTTAATGATCAGCAAGTTAATGATTTGCCCAGATATTTAGATATTGAGTTGAAAAAACTAATGTAATGTTCTAGTGCCACAAAAGTGCCAAAATCTCAAATTTTTGACACCCCATTTCATCCAACAGATGTGTCAACATGTTAAATCTTCAAATCTTTTTTGGAACTCAGATAAGGTAGCCTAGATCTTCAATATAGGGAAAGGGGACATGGGGAGGAATACAAAGTGCAGTCCAACTGGATAAGCAAATCTTCATATATTTGGGGTTCTAAAGGGTCTAGTAAAACTACAGAAGTAGGTGGTCTACTTTAGGAACCGTAGGTGCCACATCTAAAGGGTGTTCTTTTTTTTTTTTTTCACTCTCGGCTTTTGTCAAAGTAAATTGTCCTAGTAAACTGAAAGAGCTGTCAACTTGCAGTGCTATTGTAGTAAAAGCTGAATCTTGGAGGTTTATGTAGATCATTTTCTTTTAGTTGATACTAGTGTTATGAATAAGTTCATGACAGGTGATGTAATTTTTCTAAGTACTTGGTCCTGCTACATGGACATCTCCCTCTCTCCCTTTCTTTTCTTGTGCATCCTTACAGGAAGGGGATTGGAGAAAACACAAGAAACTCATCTTAAATACTAATTTTTCCCCTTTTTTAATCTGTTACATTTTGCTTTGCTTTTCTAGTAGTTCTAAACTTCAGTACTTTCTATCTCTTTGGTTGTTTGAGAAATTTAAGGTTATATTCAGTATACCACTTCGTTTCTCTTCTTCCAAGGCAAAATTTAAATCCTTTATGGATAGGCACAGTCTTGTGAAATAGCTGAAAGAGTTGTCCGAGCTGTCAACTTGTAGTGCTATTTTCAACTAAATAGTGCTCTACTTAGGTGCCTGTCATTTATGATATTGCTCAGTTTTCTATCATTTTCGTCCTGATCAGGTTTCTTTTAGCCCTGTTAGTAGCATGGTTAATCTAGTCATCATTGGTCAATAGTTGGGCCATATTTGCCTGAGAAGTGAGGCTCTTTAGCTTCTAAATTCACTACTTTATACCCTGCTCTAAAGACAAAATTAATAATTCCCTTTTTCTCTTGCTAATTCAGTGCTAAAGCGTGTGTTTAATTAGATTTGCAATGGCCAAGGTCTCTCAAGTTTGAATATTCATTTGACACTTATTACTTAAAATGTCTGATATATACTACTAAAATCATTTAGGTATATTTCAAGGAAAGTTCTAAGTTGACTTCATTGTCAGTGTTTTCATATTTGCATTGGCCAAGGTCTCTCAAGATTGACATACATTTTTTAAATAAAATATTTTGTATGATGTCTATTATTATTTCCTTAAAAAATTAATCATTTAAGACTATTTCATGGAAAGTTCTGAGTTGTCATCCCAAGGGAACTTTACATCTCATCAGCCTTGATTTCTACCGAAATAATTTTTTTTTAACCAAATGCTTCAACCGACAGTTTTTTGAATTACAAATGTGGAGTTATAAGGTTTTACAGTGATGAGAAATTATAAACCTATTTGTGATGTTGCTTCGGCGAACTCCATCTTGAAGTAAAGTTAAAGAAACTATCTTTTTTCTTTTGATCTTGAATATTAATTACAAAGTTCTGCTCATGGATCACTTTCTGCAATGACATTATCAAGCTGCTAACTAGCAAGTGTGGATGAAAAGTCAACCACAATCATATTCAAGATTTTAAGTTAGTGGTGAAAAATACATCAAATGTATTAGGATTTTTAAATTGTGAGCGTTCAGTTGCCTTTAATCTAGAGTTGTTACTTCCTGAAATTTGATGTTCAGTCAATATATTTATATGTTATAACTAGTTTTTTATAGTGAGTAGTTTAAGTTGAAAGTAAAGAATGCGCATGTATGACATTATAGATCTGCCTCTAAGCTACTACTCATACAGAATATGGTGGTTTAAAGCAAGGCATTCGATATTATCAGGGGTGGCACCTTAGCAATATTAGCACTGAACTTAATTCTTGACAGTCTTAAGGTCTATCTTATTAATTGATTAACTTTTGTATAGGCTGTTAAAAAGGGTCGAGATCCAACACCAACTGAGTTGCATTTGCACGTCCATACATATGGTAATGATGGAAAATCTTTTGTTGTTGAGAAATCCCGAATCGTACATGTAAGATAACTTTTTAAATAATTTTATTGACTTTACTTTCATATAATTTTTCATTTTGTAAATTGAATGCTCAATATTATTTAGTCTTTTTATTTCACTAATTATTAACTCTTCTACAGGAAAATTATCAGGAGATATTAAAACAACAAACACAGACTCAATCTGATATTGATCAGTGTAAAGCATATAATCAACCCGCGAGAGGAAAAAAGAAAAGAAGAGTATATGGTCTTGGATCTCAAGCAAAATGCTACTATGGGCCAAATCTTCATGACTCTTTTGGATCTGATGCTACATCATCAGCAATTCCTCCAAATGCTCAATCAACACCGATATGGAATCTGGATGAGATAGTGATGCGATTGATTCCTGCACTGGCATATCATATAGTTCCTGTAATTGTTGAGCGGGTACGCGAATTAGTTTCCTTACCCTCGCATCCGCCAAATACTGATCTTACCAACCACCCATTAGATGTGGCACTTACAGTTTTTACATTTTCTACTGCTGCTAACATTGATGAGGTTCATGCATTGGGTTCTGATGATGACCGTAACTCTCCATCCTCGCATAGTTAGCCTATTTTGTTTGCACTTTATTGTTGGTCCTTGTAAATTTTTTGTACTTAACAATACCGTTATATGCATTATGCTATATATTTTGGACCTTGTTGAATATATTGTTAATTTATATTAATATCAGTGACTTTTTATTAAGTGTATTTAATAGCTTTTATGTAATATGCTTGAACAGAGCACATTTAAAATAATAAATAAAAAGAATTTTGAAAAATCAGCAATATATTAAAAATAAATTAGCGACGGATACTTTCCGTAGCTAAAATTATCGCGTAAAATTAAATCTTGCGATGAATTTGCGACAAAAGGTTTTGTTGCAAAATGCAGGGAGAATTAGCTATAACATGACTAGCGAGGGACGATTTCGTAGCTATTAAGAACAAACGATGAATTTTGTTATGTATTGTCGCGACAAAAGTCGTCAAAATAGCGATAGAAACAAGCAATATAGCGACGGTTATTTTCATCGCTAAACTTTGCTACAGATATATTCCGTCGCTCATCGGTCGCTAATTCTGCGACGGTTTGGTATTTTTTGTCGCTATGAGCCTAGCTACGAGTATTTTAGAGACAAACTTGAATCCGTCGCTAAACAACTGTAGCGACGAAAAATAGAGGTTTAGAGACGGAATACGACCGTCGCTAAACACTATTTCTTTTGTAGTGATAGATGGTGAGGACTCGCGCATCAACTGGCGATTAAGAGCCCGTCCTTAAAGCTGGAGCCACAAAAGGTAGGGGCAGGGGCGCGATTAGAGGTGGAGCATATCCCCAACTAGAGGGCATGCCAGAGCACCTTTTGGGAATCCACCACTTACTCTAGTGGATAAGCGGGCCTAGATTTGTGTGAAGCTGGTGGGACCATCTCAGGGTCCCTAGGGTTTATTTTCTACACCAAATGTTCAAGATGCCTTGGTTTGTATGGCTGGTTTATTTGAGAGTTTGGCTCAGGTTGGGGTGTTTCCTACTGCACCAGCTACTTCCCAGGCAGGGGGCGGAGCGCAAACTCTCGCTACTCATACCAAGAGAAGATGGCCCATGGTTATCAAGCCCCCGCAATGTTACCAGTTAGGGGAGATTAGCCAACTGTTGCCGTGCAGCCTGAGATAGGACCATGATGTCAGCTGATGAGCTGAAGAGGCGAGACGGGTGTACAAAGTTATATCCTCATCACTTCATCGGTACACCTTCAGCGAATGCCCGAGAGGTTTTGGATCATTTCACGAGATTCTATGCAATTTGGGACTAGTAGAGTCCAATAGAGTTGACTCACCGCCTTCCAGATGCAGGGTCCTGCCAAGAGGTGGTGACATGTTTATGAGCTAGGCAGACCAGTAGGATCACCTCCTCTTACTTGATCTCAGTTCTCCACTGTATTTTTGGATAAGTTTGTGCTTTGCACCAGAAGAGACGAGCCAAGGAGGCAGTTTGACCACCTTCAGCAGGGTCAAATGTCAGTTACTGAGTATGAGATTAGAATTATCGAGTTTTCCTATCATGCTACTATTTTAGTTCCCTCTGAGGAGGAGAGAGTGATGAGATTCATTGATGGTCTTCTCCATTGTATTCACCTTGCTATGGCTATAGAGGCAGAGACATGACTTCATTTCATCAAATTGAAGAGATAGCGCGTCATGTTAAGCACATACGCTGTGAGACAAGAGAGATTATGTAGGGTATGGACAAGAGGTCCCGACATTCAGGTAGCTTCAGTCGTGCCTCATCTAGAGGCCGAGGTCAATTTGGGAGAGGCCATACTAGATAAACAACTTATCATACACCGTGACCCATTCTAGGAGCTTATGTGTAGTCTTCATTCAGTGCACACCTCGCAGAGTTCTCATCGCGCCCCATCTATTCAGGGATCATCGGTACTGGGTTCGTCTGATGGATATTTTGGTTCATAGTGTTTGACTCAAGCCCAACAGTCATTTTTGATCTGGTGTTGCTATGATTATGGAGACTTAAGGCACGTCGGGAAATATTATCCCCACTTTCGCAAGGGATTAGATAGCAGGGAACTCAGATTAGCATTCATGTGCCGGTTACTATACCACCCGCTCAGCTAGCTTGGGTGGAGGTCATCTAGAATGTGGTTGTCCTAGAGGTGGAGCTTAGTCTAGTGGAGGTCAGGTTAGATGCTATGTGTTCCTAGGGAGGACCGAGACCATCTCTTCTGATGCAATTATTACATGTATTATTTATGTGTGCCATAGAGATATTTCAGTATTATTTGATCCCGGCTCTACTTATTCATATGTGTTATCAAACTTTGCTTCTTGTCTGGAAATGCCATGTGATTCACTTGCTACCTCTATTCATATGTCTACACTGGTTGGGGATTCTATTGCGGTGGATCAAGTTTGTCGGTCATGTGTGTGTCACCATATGTGGTTTTTAGATGAGGGTGTACTTTCTATTATTAGATATGGTGGATTTTGATGTGATCTTGGGGATGGATTGGTTATCTCTGTACTATGTTATTCTTGATTGCCACGCTAAGACCGTGACGTTGGCTATGCTGGGGTTCCCAAGATTGCAATAGAGGGGTTGTCTTGGTCATACTCCTAGCATAGTGATCTCATTTCCGAAGGCTCAACAGATGGTTGACAAGGGGTGTTTGGCATATTCAGATTTTTTCAGAGATATTAGTGCCGATACTCCTAGTGTTGAGTTAGTTTCATGAGTAAGGGAATTTCTAGATGTGTTTTCGGCAGACCTACCGAGCATGCCACCTGATAAAGATATTGATTTGGCACCAGGAGTTCAGCCTATCTTTATTCCTCCATATCGTATGGCTCTAACTGAGTTAAAGGAATTGACGGAATAGTTGCAATAGTTTCTAGATAAAAGGTTCATCACGCCAAGTGATTCGCCCTGGGGTTTGCCAATGTTGTTTGTAAAGAAGAAAGATGGGTCTGTGAGGATGTGTATTGACTATAGATAGTTGAACATGGTTATAATCATGAACAAGTATCCACTACCACGCATTGATGATTTATTGGATAAGCTATTGTTCTAGGGTGTTCTCTAAGATGGACTTGAGATTGGGGTATCACTAGTTAAAGATTAGGGCTTCGGACATCCCTAGGACGACTTTAAGGACCCGTTATGGGCATTATGAGTTTTTAGTGATTTCTTTTGGCTTGACCAATGCAATATCAACATTCATGCATTTGATGAACATTGTGTTTTAGCCTTATTTAGATTCTTTTATTATTGTGTTCATTGATGATATCTTCGTATATTCCTATAAAAAGGAGGAGCACGAGTAGCATTCGAGGATTATGCTCCAGATTTTGAGGAAGAAATTGTATGATAAGTTCTCCAAGTGTGAGTTTTGGCTGGATTCAATGGCATTCTTGGGCCACGTGGTGTTTAATGATGGGATCAGGCTGGATCCTAAGACAATTGAGGCAGTTCAAAGCTGGCCCAGACGTTCTACTGCTACAAACATCAAGAGTTTCATAAGTTTAGAGGGCTACTATCGTCACTTTGTAGGGGATTTTCATCTATTGCAGCTCCATTGACCAAGTTAATTCAGAAGGGAGCTCCATTCATATGGTCGGACGAGTGTGAGGAGAGCTTTTAGAAGCTCAAGACTTCTTTGACTAATGCTCTAGTTTTTATATTGCCCTCAAGGTCGGGGATATACGATGTCTATTGTGATGCTGTGTTTGTTGGCTTTGTGTGAGTATTATTGCAGGACGCTAAGGTGATTTTGTATGCATCCCGACAGATTAAGCCCCATTAGAAGAGTTATTCGGTATATGATTTAGAGTTAGTAGCTATTGTGCATGCACTCAAGATTTGGAGGCATTACTTATATGGCATGTCTTGCGAGGTTTACACGGATCATTAAAATATTCAGCATTTGTTTGAGCAGAAGGATTTGAACTTGAGGCAACGGAGGCGGATGGAGTGTTTGAAGGATTATGATATCAATATCTTGTATAATTTAAGTAAGGCTAATATAGTAACAGATGCCTTGAGTTGAAAAGCGGAGAGTATGGGGAGTTTTGAATTTATTCCAGTGGTGGAGAGGCCTTTGGCTATTGATGAATAGGCTTTGGCCAACAAGTTTGTGATATTGGATTTCTTTCTTGTGTTGTTGCACAATCATATTTGTTTAAGCGCATCAAGGCTTGTTAGTATGATGATCCCCATCTGCTTGTCCTTAAGGACATGGCGCAACGAAGTAGTGCTAAGCGATGACTATTGGGATGATGGTGTATTGTGAATTCTGGGTCGAATTTGTGTTCCTAATGTGGATGGTTTGAGGGAGTTGATTCTTGAGGAGGCTCATATTCGCAATATTCTATACATCCAGGTGCTACGAAGATGTACCGTGAATTGAAGCAGCATTATTGGTGGCATAGGATGAAGAATGAAATTGTTGGATATGTTACGCGGTGTTTGAATTTCTAGCAGGTCAAGTATGAGCGTCAGAAATAAGGTGGTTTGCTTTAGAGGTTAGAGATATCGGAGTGGATGTGGGAGTGCATTACCCACAGACTTTGAGGAGATTCGATGTAGTTTGGGTCATTGGGGACAGACTGACCAAGTCTGCACATTTTATTCTGGTCATGACTTCCTACATTCGGAGCAGTTGGCTAAGATCTACATTATAGATATTGTCTACTCGCATGGTGTGCATGTGTCTATCATCTCGACCGGGGCACTCAGTTTATAGCGCACTTTTGGAGGGTTGTACAGTGTGAGTTGTGTATGTAGGTGGAGTTGAGTACTACATTGCACCCTCAGATGGATGGCAGTACGAGCGGATCATTCAGATCTTGGAGGATATGTTGAGGTCCTATATTGTTGATTTCGGAGGATAGACCAATCGGTTTCTTCGATTAGTGGAGTTTGCATGCAACAACAGCTACCACTCGAGCATCCAGATGACTCCGTATAAGGCCTTATAAGGGAGGCAATATTATTCTTTGGTTGGCTCGTTTGAGCCTGGCAAGTCTATATTGTTGGGCACATATTTGGTTAGTAATGCTTTGGATAAGGTTAAATTAATTCAGGAGTGGCTTCGTACAACAAAGTCCAGGAAAAAGAGTTATGATGATAGGAAGGTTCATGTTGTGGCTTTAATGGAGGGTGAGAAGGTTCTTCTTCATGTTTCGCCTATGAAGGATGTGATGAGATTTGGGAAGAAGTGCAATTTGATCCCTCATGATAGTGGTCTCTTTGAGGTGTTAGAGAGAGTTGGTTAGGTGGCCTATAGACTTTCTTATCCACCCAGCTTGTTGGGAATTCATTCGGTGTTTCATATTTCTATGCTTCAGAAGTGTTATGAGGACCAGTCACATGTGTTGGATTTTAGTTCAGTGCAGTTGGATGAGAACCTATTAATTTTTTATCGAGGTTCGTTTGGTTTTGTGAGCCTTGGGATAGGTTCGTATGGTGTATGACTTGTGCGCAATATTTGGAGTCACTCTAAGTTGTTTAGATGTGGTTCGGCGTAAGTTTGGAAATTAGAAGTTTGGATAGTTCATTAAGTTTGAATTGAGATGAGCTTTGTTGTTTTAATGTTACTTAGTGTGATTTTGAGACCTCGAGTAGGTCAGTGTCATGTTTTGGGACTTGTTTGTATGCTTGAACAAGGTCTTGAGGGGCTCGACTAGGTTTCGCACCACCCGGAACGAGATTGGAGTTGGAAGGCAGCTACTAGTTTTGTTGTTTCACACCTGTAGAACTTTCGCGTGTGTGCGAGGTTGCAGAAGCGGACCATGTTACGCATTTACGATGTTGCAGAAGCGAGGAAGGAATCACAGAAGCGTTGTTGTCCTGGGCTTGGGAGTCCGCAGATGTGGAAGTTTGAGCGCAGAAGTGCATGCACAGATGTACGTTGAGTGCATATGAGCATATCCACAAAAGCAAAGTTATTGTCGTATAAGCAAAGGGTCAGCAACATAAGTGGATCTTGCATTGTAAAGACCCAGCCGGTCATTTTGAGCATTTGCGCTTCGCTCGGTGATTTGAGGGCATGAGTAGCTTCATATGATGTATTATGAATTTTGCAAATCGTCAGTTTTGGTTTTCAGGTTATTCGGAATTGATTTGGAAAAATGAATTTCATGATTGAAGCTTTAAAGTTGGAAATTTGAAGGTTTGGAAAGCTTATAAGTTTGACCGAGAAATGACTTTTAGGATATCGTATTCGGATTATGATTCCGGGAATTGGAATAGCTTCGTTATGTCATTTGGGACTTTTACACAAAATTTGAGTTAATTCCGAGTTGATTTGTTATGTTTCGGCGTGAGTTTTGGAAGTTGAAAGATTTAAAGTTCATTATGTTTGATTTGATGTGCGATTCGTAGTTTTGATGTTGTTATGGGTGATCTGAGGCCTCGAGTAGGTCTATATTATGTTATGCGACTTGTTGGTATATTTGTATGGGGTCCCGAGGGGCTCGGGTGAGTTTCGGACGAGGTTCAAATCATTTTTGTCTCATGTTGCATTGTTGAAGAAGACTAGTTCTGGTGTTGTGCATCTGCGATTGGTTTTGCGCAGGTGCATTGGTCGCAGAAACGAGGGAATTGGCGCACCTGCGAAGAAGGATAGTGCGTGGAACCATCACAGATGCGGAGTAAGAAGCGCACCTTCGTGCATGTAGAAGCGAGATCATTGGCGTAGGAGCGAAACTCTTGGCTTGGAGTAGAGTCCGCAAGTGCAGAAGTTGGGCGTGGAAGCGGGTCCGCAGATGCGGACATTATGACCGCAGAAGCAGTGGCTGCTGAGTTTGGTCCCATTCGCAGAAGCGAAGGTTGGGTCGCACATGCGAGTTCGCAGAAGCAGGAATTATTTCGCAAATGCGAAAATTGCTGGGCAGAAGCTATAAAATCGAGGGTTGTCCATTTTAATCATATTTGGAGCTATGGAGCTCGGTTGAGACGATTTTTGAAGCAATGTTCAGCATATGAATTGGGGTAAGTGTTCTCTACTCGGTTTTGGTTTTATTTCATGAATCTATTCTCGTTTTTGGTATTTGGTTGATGAATCCAAAAGAGAAATTGAGGGTTTTTGTCTAAAGTTTCATAGAGTGATTGTTTGAGTTTTGAACATCGATTCAGAGTCGGATTTGAGTGATACTAGTATGGTTGGATTCGTAATTGAATGGGTTGTTAGATATTTTGAGTTTTGTCTGGTTCTGAGGTGCGGGCTCGGGTTTGAAATTTTGGTTGACTTTGGCGTTTTGGTTAAAGATTCAACCTTTATCATTTGGAGTTATTTTCTTAGGCATTATTTGATGTATTCTAGTTGCTTCTGGCTAGTTTTGAGCCGTTCGAAGGTCGGTATGCACGGGATGTCGTTTCGGGAGTATTGTTTCGCTTATTGTGTATTGGATTCAGCTTGTTTGAGGTAAGTAATATTTCTAAACTTGGTGCTGAAGGTATGAACCCCTGAATAATGTGATATGTATTTAGTGTTGAGATGATTTTCATATCATCATTTTTGGGCTGATTTTCATGACATTGTGAGCTCGAGTGACTCGAGAGATTTATGACTGAGTGAAGCCGATGGCTTGTTTGAGAGTGATATTTATGGGATCGGGCTGCACGCCGCAACAGTATTTATTGATTCATGCCATGATTGGCTTATTATAGTGCTTGGGCTGGATCTTCCCATCCAGAGTCTACAAACCCACAGTGAGCGCAGGTACCTACTGAGTGCGAGTACCGAGTGCGAGTGCGAGTGCCACTACCGAGAGCAAGTGCCGAGTGATTGGGAGGATTGAGTGACTGTGAGGACTGAGTGACTGGTAGGACTGAGTGAATTGTCACTCTGAGAGTATGCATATGGTTTTATCACTGTGTTGCATTGCATTCGACATGCACACTTGACATACAGGCATAGAGATGCATTTTTCTTATGTTGTATGATATTGCATCATTTATGACTTCACATACACATTGACATGTAGGCATAGAGACGTACTTTCCTCATGCCATTTGATAATGAGACATCTTACCTGTTGTTGAAAGTTTTTGAGAAAAATCACAGTTTTTCATATTTATTTATATTTTGGTGATTTTAGTACAAGATTTGGGTTTTTCACTGTTATACTTGAAAAGCATGCCTATTTTCTAGAACTATGAATGAGCTGAGAATTATATCTCTAAGTTATTTCTTGTACCACTTTTATTATATAGTAATGAGTTGTTGTTGGCTATTGGTGTTGGACTCTGACCCTTGTCCTAGCTCGTCACTACTTTCAACCTAAGGTTAGATTTGTTACTTATTGAGTATATGGGGTCAGTTGTACTCATACTACACTTCTGCACCTTGTGTGCAGATTTTTGATGTTGATGTTGCTGTGTATGGCGGGAGCTGGCATTGAAGACGTACTTGCATTTCAGTCATTTCTTCCTGTTGTTCTTGGTAGCTTTAGAATTATTAATCTGTTCATGTATATTTCAAACAGGTGATGTATTTATTTCATACCAACTTTGTAAACTCTAAATCTTAGAAGTTCATGATTTGTACTACCAGTCTTTGGAAATTCTTTGTATAAACGTTCAATTGTATTATCATTACCTCTCTTAATGAATCTCATTGGAATTGGTTTACCATTAATTGGCTTACCTAGTGGGTTTGGGTTAGGTACTATCACGACTAGATGGATTTTGGATCGTGACAAGTTGGTATCAGAGCTCAAGGTTCATCAGTTCTATGAGTCATGAGCAGTTGTCTAGTAGAGTCTTGAGGATCGGTATGGTGATGTCAGTACCCATCTTTCTTTTCTTATCGTGCAATATAAATTCAGCTTGAAACGTATCTCATTTAATTTCTTCCACTCACACGTATGCGTATATGAGCACTTAGTATCAGCTGTGCATCGACGACTTGTGATTCTATGAATGAGGTACGAGATGTGTTTTCGGTGTTTGGTGATGGGCCAATCTGGAGGACTTGAGGCCAGGTTTAGACCGTAACTTAGGCTCGGTAGCTTCAGTTGTAACCTATATGCTTTTTGACATATATGTACGGCAGTGTCCCTATGAGTGGGATTTGTGGCTCGATGAGTGGTTGGATGGCTATACGATGAGTATGATGCGAGTGCGGGATGTGTTCAGATGGCCTAAATGTGACGAGGGGAGTTTGCTTGAGATGTAAAAGGACGATTGGGTGCTTGATTTCTATCTTGATGTGACGTACAGTCTCGAGTTATGAGTGTGTTGAAGGATCTTTCATGATGTTTAATTGTGGAATGAATTAGATTCTCATGTCTTATTGATGAGTTCAGAATCAGGATGATTAAGTGATTGCATAGTAGTTGTGGTTGTAAAAGGGTATAAAGAGATGTTAGTTTGAGGCAAAGCAGTTGGGTTATTATCTGCGGGGTAATTTACGGATGTGTGCGTGTGGTCCTTATGATGTTGAGTGGATGCTTTCTTTTCTACCAGTGGGTATAAGTGTTGTGATTTGTGCTTGGATTGGTTGAGAAAGTTGACTTGTCCGCCACAAGGATGAATGTGAGCTTAGTATATGATTTGAGGTATTATGTGGTTTGTGTTGCATGAGTTTATGAAGGATTTTGTTGACTCTCATCGCGGTATTATGGAAGTAATGGGGTATGGTTATTGTAAGTTATCAGATGTTTAATTCCATGGCTTTGAGCCAAGTGGGGGAGTCTATTATCGACGAGTTGATTGCACAGTTATGTATTGTATTGGTTTCAGTATGAGGCATACTTATGGATCGGTTATGAATTGCAAATATTGGTTTTGAGGATGACTTAAGGAAGGAAATTTCTGCATGCATGATGTATTACACTTTATGGGTATATGGGAATCATGGAATGATTGAGATGTTATTCATGAAGGATGTAGTGCGCATGGAGTAGGAATTTGCTCGGTTGCTTAGAGGTGTGGATTACTTCTTTGGGTGTCATCGTGCTAATGGGACACAGGTCATTCGGCTCGTTTGGGTGGTGCGGTTGAGATTTTAGCTGAGTGGATGACTCTCGAGAAGGTTCTAATGGATTTAGGAGTTATATGTATCAATTGGGGAATTTTCAGGATTTGTATATGGCTAAAATCTGGGATTTACATTGGATGGTGTCGAGACTCGCGGTATTTCTATATCATTATGGATTATACATTTCAGTATCAGGAAAGTGAAGGAAACAACTTTAGATTCTCAGAAGGTCTCTTCCGAGTGAGTGTCTCGGTTGTGGTATTTTTGGGGTGCATAAAAGGGAATATGGCGGCTTATGGGCCTCATGGTTGTGTGGTTTTATGCTAGAATATCGTGGGGTGAGTTTTAGTTAAGGATCATGGTGTTCTGGCAAGGAGAAGTGTCACCTTGAGGGTAATTCGGAAAGAACTCGGAGACATAGGACAATTTTGTTGTAGGTTGGATCAACACGGTAATGGATATGATCGGTTCTTTGGGTACTTATGATGTGGTGAGTCTCTATAGGTGTTTTGTGGAAAGCTCTTGGGTTTCGGCAACCTACGTGGCTTGGTTGAGTTAGAGGGATTCGGTTCTGATAGCTTGGTTATGTGCAAATAGATTCCAAGTGTTCTTGATGGCTTCTACCGCAGTTCGAGGTGGATATTTCATATTGGCGTGAGGAGCATGTTGGGTATTGTGGTTTTCTCCTAGATGAGATCAAATGGAAGGTTTCTGACTGACCAGGTATGTATTCTGCTTATGACTCAGAGCTGATTATGAGATTCTTGTACTTTTCATATGATGGCATGATAGATGCGGTGTGTTGTATGTGAATTGACATTTGCGTGTGCAAGGTCACGGTTTAGTTTTGAAAGGAAGACATAAATTCTTAGACAACATGGACGGTCTTCGATGTTTAAATGAATGCGATAACTACTTGGTATTGCCTGAGAAGGTTGCGCATCTCGGAAGGTGCACTGTGATTTGACTTACGGATTCTTCATTGGTATTACAGTACTCGCCTGGTTGATAGACTACTGATGTTCAGATTTTTCTATGTGGCATGGAAGAATTATAAAAGTATTTCTTGTGGGGATGATTATGTATGATAGATGTATTGGTCATTCTAGTGGCAGAGTTGGTTTCAGCTATGATGATTCGTGTGTTCTATGGATTTGGAGGCTGGGAGTTCTCAGAAGCATATTGTTTCGGGGTTGCGAACTGTGAAGTTGTGGCCAACGTTAGCTAGATGGTGGTATTTGTTATGGTTAGATAATTGTGGAATTTTGAAGGGATATTTATTCATTTACGTATGGTCGGGGTTGATTTGGGGGCCCATTGGTAGGCTCAATGAGGATGTGTATTCTACGCCGGGTCGGAGTTGTTGACTTGGCATCATTATTGTTGAAAGGGGTGTCATTCGGTTAAAGTTGAGCTCTTTTATGTTCTGATATGTTCTATGAGTTACTCTTCTATTCTACGAGGGGTTGTGACTCGTTAGTTATATGCACACATGGTGCGGTTCTGTTTGGGCCTTATAGTAGAATTCGACCGAGATGGTGATTGGGGGTGGAATAGCTGATAGCACCATGGTTATGGCCTTTTCCGGTTAGGGTATATTGTGCTATTTGCTTCTCTGTGGTTATGGTCATACACTTCATGTATTCGATTCGAATTGCGTGTAGTTGTTGATTTTAAGCATGATGACCGGAGATATTTCATCTAAGCTGGTGTTTGGATGGGTTATGCATTGCAGCGGGACTATGTTGGGGTATGATCCGTAGTGATAGATTCATGTGTTTTGGTTCTACTATGTGTGATGGGTTTGTAGCATTGCGTTGGTGGTGGTACTTGTTGAGCTTGCGGTACGGTTCTCTCATTTGAGTCATTTTCCATCTTTCGGTGCATTTGAATTTTTGCTTATTGGTGCACAGATTGCAAAGTTTGTGATTCTAAGTAGTATTGGCGTGGCATGTTAGTATAGTAGCTTGTACTTGATAAGATGGAGTCTTTGGGCCTGAAGTGATTGCTATCGAATTTATTACGGTATGTTTGGAAGGATAATATCAAAAGTTGACTTACAAATTTGCTATAGTTCGTGTCGAAGGAGGGGGAGCTCTATGACTAGTTGATCTGATGAGTTGTTATGAGTTTTTGCGTGTTTCTTTCATCATCGGTAGTGTACGAAGGTTTTGAATGTGGTTTTATTTGATATGAGGTTTACTACCAGTATCGGGTAAGTTTTGAGCAGCTACTGTAATCGGGAATTATTGATACGAGTATGCGAGTGGTGTGGTATATCATATGATAACATCTTCGGTTATGGTTATGGCTTGATACAGCTTGTTCGAACTCATACTATGTGTAGATGCGAGATTCAGGTGTTGTAAAGGATTCCAGATGTTGGAAATTGGGTTCTAAGGCTTACGGACTAAGGTTAAAGTAATGATCTTCAGTTATGAAGTGTTGTCAAGCTTACATGGATTGGGGTGATGTGGGATCACCCTCGGGTATGTGCATGGTAAGGTTACACAATGATTTGACAGCCTATGAACAACTCTTGGCACGTTCGAGGAGGAATGGATATTTAAGTGAATGGAGAATGTAACGACCCAGCCAGTCGTTTTGAGCATTTGCACTTCGCTCGATGGTTTGAGGGCATGAATATCTACGTATGATGTATTATGACTTGTGCAAATTGTCAATTTTGGTTTTTAGGTTATTCAGAATTGATTTCGAAAAATGAATTTCATGATTGAAGCTTTAAAGTTAGAAATATGAATGTTTGGAAAGCTCTTAAGTTTGACCAAGAGTTGACTTTAAGGATATCGAATTTGTATTGTGGTTTTGGGTATTGGAATTGCTTCATTATGTCATTTGTTACTTGTGTGCAAAATTTGAGTTCATTCCGAGTTGATTTGATTTGCTTCGGCATAAGTTTTGGAAGTTGAAAGATTTAAAGTTTATTATGTTTGATTTGAGATGCGATTCATAGTTTTTATATTGTTATGCGTGATTTGAGGCCTCGAGTAGATCCATGTTATGTTATGGGACATGTTGGTATATTTGGACGGGGTCCCGAGGGGCTCGGGTGAGTTGCGAACGAGGTTCGGATCATTTTTGTCTCATGTTGCATTGCTGAAGAGGAACTGGTTCTGGTGTTGCGCACCGGCGATTGGTTTTGCGCAGGTGCGGTGATCGAAGAAGCAAGGGAATTGGCGCACCTATGGAGAAGGCTAAGCTGATGTATGGATTACTTCTTTGGATGACTCTCGATAAGGTTCTAATGGATTTAGGAGTTATATGTAGCAATTGGGAAATTTTTCGGATTTGTATATGGCTAGAATCTGGTATTTACATTGGATGATGTCGACACGCGGTATTTCTATATCATTATGGATTATACATTTCAGTATCAGGAAGGTGAAGGAAACAACTTTAGATTCTCAGAAGGTCTCTTCCGAGTGAGTGTCTCGGTTGTGGTATTTTTGGGGTGCTTAAGAGGAAATACAATGGCTTATGGGCTTCATGGTGGTGTGGTTTTATGCTAGAATCTCGTGGGGTGAGTTTTAGTTAAGGATCATGGTGTTCTGGAAAGGAGAAGTGTCACCTTGAGGGTAATTCGGAAGGAACTCGGAGACATAGGACAATTTTGTAGTAGGTTGGATCAGCACTGTAATGGATATGATCGGTTCTTTGGGTACTTATGATGTGGTGAGTCTCTACAGTATTTTTTGCAAATGCTCGTGGGTTTTGGTGACCTGCGTGGCTTGGTTGAGTTAGAGGGATTCAATTATGATAGCTTGGTTATGTACAAATTGATTCCAAGTGTTCTTGATGACTTCTAACACAGTTCGAGGTGGATATTTCCTACTGGTGTGAGGAGCATGTTGCATATTGTGGTTTTCTCCTAGATGAGATCAAATGGAAGGTTTCTAAAGGACCAGGTATGTATTCTGGTTGTGACTTAGAGTTGATTATGAGATTCTTGTACTTTTTGTATGATGGCATAATAGATGCGGTGTGTTGTATGTGGATTGAGATTTGCGTGTGCAAGGTCACGATTTAGTTTTGAAGGGAAGACATAAATTCTTAGAAAATATAGACGGTCTTCGATGTTTAGATGAATGAGATAACTACTTGGTATTGCCCGAGAAGGTTGCGCATATCAGAAGGCGCACTGTGTTTTGACTTACGGATGCTTCATTGGTATTGCAGTACTCGCCTGGTTGATAGACTATTGATGTTCAGATTTTACTATGTGGCATGGAAGAATTATAAAAGTATTTCTTGTGGGGATGATTATGTATGATAGATGTGTTGGTCATTCGAGTGGCAGAGTTGGTTTCAACTATGGTGATTCGTGTGTTCTATGGATTTGGAGACTGGGAGTTCTCAGAAGCAGATTGTTTCGGGGTTGCGAACTGTGAAGTTGTGGCCAAAGTTAGCTAGATGGTGGTATTTGTTATGGTTAGATCATTTTGGAATTTTGAAGGGCTATTTATTCATTTACGGATGGTCGGGGTGGATTTGGGGGCCCATTGGTGGGCCCAATGAGGATGTGTATTCTACGCCGGGTTGGAGTTGTTGACTTGGCATCGTTATTATTGAAAGGTGTGTCATTCGGTTAGAGTTGAGCTTGGTCGCGCATGTACCTATTGAGCGTGTGCATTGAGGGCAAAGAGTTGAGTGCCGAGTTGTTGAGGGTTTGAGTGACTGTTGTGGTTTGAGTGACTGTTGCCCTGAGAGGCTGTATTTGCTTTTCAATTATTGATGCACTTAGTTTCTATCTGTCTTTGTTATGAAATTTCTGAATGTTTCTATATCCGGAGTACCTGCATTTTAAATGTATAAAACTTATTTGTCTTAAACTGCCGGATTTGAAAGTATGTCTAATCCTTGCTGGAATTATTGAAAATGAACTATACTCTATAGCTCGTCACTGCTTCTCAGTTCCTTATTTATTTCTGTTACTTGCTAAGTTGGTTGTACTCATGCTACACCCTGCACTTCAGGTGCAGATCCAGGTGTGTTTGATCACAGAGGTCGTTGAGTTCGGGCGGATCGAGTACCGAAGACTACGAGGTAGCTGCCGGCGTCCGCAGGACCTTGTCTCTCCTTCTATATTTCTTTCGGTCTTGTATTGATACTTAGACACTGGTTGTATTAGTTTGGTTATCTAGATGCTCATGACTTGGTGACACCCCGATGTTTGGGGCTAGTTTCCGCATTTTGATTTTATATTGAGTTCGACTTTGGTTTTTATGAAAAATTTCTGATATGAAAAAGTTTTAAACTACCTTTTCTATTGAATTACTGGAGTATTTCGGAACGTCGGCTTGCCTAGTACTATCGATAGGCGCCATCACGACATGTTAGGTTTTGAGTCATGATCATCTATGCCAAGGGAAAAGGCCATGATCTTATGTTTATGAATCCCCTCCTTCAATAGTACCAACAATAGATCATTGTATTGCTTCTCCTTGACTTCCACCACAAACGATGATTCAGCCCTATTTTGCACAATCACTCCTCTTTCACTAGAATCCGCAAGGTGAATTCCCAAACTAGCCAACCGATGAACCTCCTTAGCCATCGGCCTTTGATATGCCTCCAAGTGAGCTAAACTACCAATAGATTTCCGGCTAAGAGCATCCGCTAAAACATTAGCCTTCCCCAGATGATATAGGATGTCGATGTCATAATCCTTGAGTAACACAAGCCATCTTCTCTGCCTCAGATTCAATTCGTTCTGTTTGAATATATATTAAAGGCTCTTATGGTCCGTAAATATATCCGCATGGACCCCATACAAATAATGACACCAAATCTTCAATGCAAAGACCACCGCTGCAAGCTCTAAGTCATGTGTTGGATAGTTCTTTTCATGATTCTTGATTTGCCTAGAAGCATAAGCTATAACCTTGCCATGTTGCATTAATACACATCCGAGTCCAAGCCTTGAAGCATCGCAATATACCACAAATCCATCTGTACCCTCTGGTAGAGTCAACACTGGTGCCATAGTCGATCTTGATTTCAACTCGTGGAAGATCCTTTCACAAGCATTTGACAATTGGAACTTAACTGCCTTCTGCGCCAATTTACTCAACGGCGAGGCAAGGGTAGAGAAACCCTCCACAAACTTCCTGTATTATCTAGCTAGGCCCATTAAACTGTGAATCTCAGTTGGGGTAGCAGGTCTAGGCCAATTCTTCACCGCTGAAATCTTCTGATGGTCGACCATAATCCCCTCTCTGGAGACGACATGACCCAAGAACATGACAGATTCGAGCCAAAATTCACATTTCGAAAACTTCACATACAACTTGTCCTGATATAGGGTCTGTAGAACTACCCTGAGGTGATTGGCATGGTCCTCTCGACTTCGTGAATATACCAAAATATCGTCAATGAACAATATCACGACTGAGTCAAGAAAAGGCTTGAAGACTCGATTCATAAGGTCCATGAAAGCTGCCGGGGCATTTGTTAGCCCAAAAGACATTACCAGAAATTCAAAGTGCCCATAGCGGGTCCTGAAAGCTTTTTTCAGAATATCCTGCTCCCTAAACTTCAACTCGTGATACCCGAATCTTAAATCGATCTTAGAGAAGTACTTAGCACCCTGCAATTGATCAAACAAGTCATCTATCCTTGGCAGTGGGTACTTATTTTTGATTGTAACCTTGTTGAGCTGGCGTTAGTCAATGCACATTCTTAGCGACCCATCCTTCTTTCTTACAAATAGAACCGGCGCGCCCCAAGGCAACACACTCGGACAGATGAAGCCCTTCTCTAACAAATCTTTCAATTGTGCCGGTGAGATTCTGTAGGGTGGAATAGGTATAGGTTACGTGCCTGGGATCATATTAATCCCAAAATCAATCTCCCTATCTGGCAGGATCCCAGGGAGCTCATCCGGAAATACCTCCAAAAATTCATTCACAACCAGCATAGCCTCAAGTGTAGGTGCCTCTGCATCGGTGTTCGTAACCCGTACCAAATGGTAGATACACCCTTTGTTAATCATCTTCGTGGCCTTAAGGTAAGAAATAAACCTACCCTTTGGCACCACTTCCATTCAATCACTAACTCATTTGGAAATTCAAACCTAACAGTTTTAGTTCGACAGTCAAGTTTGGACAGTAAATAAAAGCATACACATCATGAGATTGGACAGTAAATATACCCGTGACAACATATGAAGAAGCCTCTGAGCTCTGGTGACCCCTCATAGCATAGAAAAGGCTGGGTCCTCTAGAACTCTGTGCGTCACCCATAGTAGCACCACGCCCTGTGGTTGCCGGGGTGCCTCGAGCTGAAAGAGGTGTTGCGGATGTAGTAGCTGCAAAACTAGCTGTTGTGTTGTACCCTTGCCCATGCTCTGGTGAGACGAATGACAATCCCTCTGAATGTGACCCCTTATTCCACACCCGTAGTATATGGGCTGGTCCATGTAGCAGGCCCCAAAGTGCATCTTCCTACACCTAGGGCATGGGGGCCTCCGTTGCTACTGAAATCTCCCACCAGACCGACCCTGCTGGTAGGATCCCATATTGCCCTGGCTGGGCCTAAAATGGCTCCCCTGCTGCTGACTGGGCCCTGATGGTGGTGCACTGACTTAAAACTGAGCAAAAAACTGGGATGGCCCTGATGACCCTCCCCTGAATGCTGACCTACCACCACCACCACCAGAAGAAGAACAACCAAAATTGCCCGCGGAACGGGCGTTGCTGCTGCTCTCACGCTCTATTCTATTCTTCTATTTGTGGGTCATTGTGGCTTGAGCGAATGCCATAGTTCATATCAGAATTCAAGGCAGCTGTAGTGGCCTCATTAATAACTAAGGGGCTAAGGCCCTGCACAAACCGACGCACTCTAGCCTCCACAGTGAGCAACATGTAGATGGCATAATTGGACAGGCGCGCGAATCTCATATGATACTCCCACACACTCATGCTACCTTGTTTTATGCTCTCAAACTAGGTGGCACGGGCTGCCTTAGTCTCGGTAGGCAAGAAATGATCAACGAAAGCATTAGCAGACTCACTCCACCTCACCGGATGGCTTCCCTCCTCACGGGAGTCCTCCCACATATCAAACCAATAATAGGCCACCCCTTTCAGGTGGTAGGAGGCCAACTCTTCTCCCTCTATCTTAGTAGCACGCATAACTCGGAGAATCTTGTGCTTCTTATCAATGAAGTCCTGGGGGTCCTCCTCAGGATCAGTACTTATGAACACTGGAGGATCCAACTGGAGAAATCTGTTCACCCTGGAACTAGTGGAATCCCCTGGCTGACTAGAAGAACTGGGTGCAACATTCGATCTCTGGGCCTAGGAAGCCACTATCTGAGCCAACATCTGTATGGCTCCCCTAGGATCCCCATCAGATACACCGAAACCGGAAGCTGGGGCTGGAGGTGGAACTAGAATATTAGTTGGAGGGTTCGTTGCACCCTCAATAGGTTGAACTGGTGCAATCTGATCAGGTGTAGTGGAATCAGGCATTGTAGTAGTTGGGGGAATGTTGTCACCACTCTGGTGCTCACCCGCATCATCAAGTATCGAATCAATTGCCACTCCTGTGGTGACATGGGCTCCTTGGCCAGTTCTTGCCTTCTTCTTAGGCGCCATGTATTGAAAGTTAGAGCATAGCACGAGTTAAAGGAGGAACAATCTTGCAATCATCTTTATTGCACCATCTAGAACATCAAAGAAGGGTATTATTCCTAAATTCTCAAGTAGCCTCCTAATTACAGATGTGGTCGAAAACACACTGATAAGAAGGACTCTACTAGACACGGCTCCGAGACATCCTAGGACACTTTAAAACCTTAGGCTCTGATACCAAGTTTGTCACGCCCCGACCTCGGGGAACGTGATCGGTGCTCAACAGAGTTACCCCGGTCGAGCAAGCCTGCACAGTTCTGTCTACTCAACTCACCCATGAATAAAGAGAAGAATACATTTCGTTAATTAGACTGTAAGAGGTCATGTGAATAACACTAGTTTATTTACATTAGTTACGTCATTAACCAGTCTTTGAGACAGAATATAGTACAATCATAGTTAAGGTGGAACAAATGATACGATTACAACATGTTTAGTTAACCTTCCCACAATTAGGTACAACCCACACTATGTCTACAGAGCCTCTAACAGGAACAAAAGAGTGCTAAGACAGTGCCGGCAACAAGGCCCCGGCTATACCTCAAAACACTATGCACAAAGGATAAGAGATATAGGACCCCGAAATGAAGTGCTGCTATCACTGATCAATACCACACGCTATGGAACTACCTGCATCTATTAAAGATGCAGTGCCCCCAGCAAAAGGGACGTTAGTACATATGGAATACTACTAGTATGTAAAACTAAACACCCTCTCAATAGAATGAGTAACAGTAAACGGAGAATAAAACATGAAATCAATAATCAACTCAGACACTAACAAGGTGTCAAGTTAGGGAAAAGTTAAATTTCAAGTAAATTTTAGTAATTTAAGTTGGGAGATCTTTAACACCGATACACCACTGTATTTTAGCTCGGAGTCTGATCTCAGTCCGATCGGCTAAGCCGTCTCACCCAGACCGTTTCACCCAGATACATACACTCATAATACCAGCATGTGCGTAGCGTGGCATCCGATCTCAGCCCGATCAGCTAAGCCGTCTCACCACAATGCTGTGTAGGTCGATATCACATCATATTTTGCTAGAAATAATCCCATCCCATTTAAGGGGAAACATCTCAACACACCAATCTCATCCCATATAAGGGGAAACAATCTCATCACATTAACATGAGGATTTACCCCTCAATCACTCGTACACATGCACGTGTAGTTTCGGGGTTAGGTTGTTCCGACCTACCCTTCCTCGGTGGCTAAACAACACTCCCAAGACATTTATTATTAAAAGGATTTACCACTCATTTAATATTCTCTTACATGTTATTCATTTTATTGGCACTGTTGGCCATAATGCAATATCATTCTTGGCATGTTGGCCATACTTCATAGTTCATGCTCACTATTTCACTTTCAAACATCATCATGGGTAATCAACAACAAGGCTTTTCAATTTAAGACTTCAAACACATACTTGAGCAATTTAGGGTCTTAGGCACATGTAATTTCTTACACAATTTTACATGATAACTTTCATTAGAATTATGTTTTTAAATCATAACATAATAACTCACAGCCCATTCTTAAACCATATTCTCAACGGTGACTCAACATAACAAGAATCTCTGGAATACATATTGAATGCATATCTATTTTAACATAAGGCTTATTTGGAATAATTAATTTATAATAAGCATCACGGGACTTACAACGATATTGTGGGGTTCAATTCTAAAAGAAGAGCTTAGCCAACATACCTCGCCTCGAGCTTTTTAAATTACTACAATATTCTGGAATTCTTAGCCTCGTCGATCTATTTAGAAATATAGCAAAATTGAACATAAATTAGGAGAGAGTTCATAGTTTCAGCCCACTTAAGCATTTTATCAAACATTAGGTGTGCATTAAAGTTTTAAGGTCCTCCCATTGTGGATTCTTTCATCCCACTACCCAAAGTTTATCCGAAAGAGCTCAACAATCTTCCCACTACCCTGGATGGTACATGCAAGTAAAATAAACAACTCTCATATCCAAGAATCATACTCCCAATTACCCATCTCCTACCTAAACTCAAAATTAAAGACTAGGGTTAGAACCTTACCTCTTGGATGATGACTTTGTGAGTTTTCCTTGTGAATTTCCCAAGTTTTGAGCAAGAATTGATGAGCAATTATCCTAGGGTCTCATCCTCTCTCTCTAGAACACTCTCCATTCTTTCTAAAATATCAGATTTCTCTCTCTAAATGAGCCCCAAGGGCAATTAATCAAAATAGTGTCGGGTAAAAAAAATTAGAAAAATGAAACCCTGACATAGATCTGTGGTCGCATATGCGACCCCATAACGCTTCTGTGGTCCGCAGAATGGACCGCACAATGGCCCTTCGGAACTGGGCAATTCTGCCTCGTTCTGCAGTCTACAGACCAATTCTGTGATCGCATAATGCGCCTTAGAACTCCCCCTACGGAAATTTTCATGCGGGGTTTGCGATGGGTTATGCAGCAGCATAATGTACCGCATAAGGGTCCAAAAATTTTCTCAAGTTTCTGCTTAAATCTGCGGCGGATCTGCGGTTCGCATATCAATTCTACGATCGCAGAATGGATCGTAGAAATGCCCTGCACTTCTAAAAAGTTTCTTCAACTCCCCAACGTACTGTTCAACCCAAAAAGTTCGAACCGTGGATCATTAACACATATGTCTACTTCGGCACCACGAAACTCCTGGTCTTTGGTAAAAATTTTACGGGGCCTTACAGTAACGACCCGATCGGTTGTTTTTAGATTTACCGTTCTGTTCGGTAGTTTGAGATTTTGAGTATCTTCATATGATGTGTTATGACTTGTGTATATGGTCGGTTTTGGTTTCGAGTGGTTCATGATTGATTTGGAAGAATGTCTCTCGATTTTGAAGTTTTAAGTTGGAAGAGTTGACCAATGTTTGACTTTTGGGTAAACGGACTCGGAATTGAGTTTTTGTGGTTCTGGTAGGTTTGATAATTTTTCACTTGTACATATGTTCGTATTCGTCTTTGGATGTTCCTAGAAGAATTCAAAACTATTAGTCATAAGTTGGCAATTTTAAAAACTTAAGAGTTCATAAGTTTGACCAAGAGTTAACTTTGATGTTATTGTGCTCCAATTGGTGTTCTGAGACTTGGATAGGTCTATATAGTTGAATTGAACTTATGTGTGATGTTTGGAAGTAATTCCAAGAGTGTAAGTGTTATTCAGACACTCTTTTGAAGGAAAAAAGATTTAACAACTTAAGAGAAATTCTATTTGATTTGAGCCTCGATTCTTTGTTATGTTCCCGTGGGTTTTTTGAGCCTTTGGATAAGTTTGGATAATGTATTTGTACTTGTTTGTATGATTAGATGGAGTCCCTAGGGGCTCGAGTGTATTTTTGATCATTGGTTAAGAGACTAGTTAAGTTAAGGATTTAGAGTTTGACCATGGTCAATATTGGATCAAGACAACATCTTTTCGGTATTTTTAGTGCACGAGCATGTTCATAGCGTATTTTATTATTGAAATGCATATAAGTTTTGTGTATAGGAGGTTCCGAATGAGTTTTGGATGCTAAAACGAAGATTTTGCCATTGCTGATTTTTCTGGTGTAAACAATTCCGAAAATACCAATAATGTCCGTGAAATTTCCAAACTTCATTTAAAACTTCAAAATATCGTACCTCCCTTATTTTAAGGCAAAATTGAGTGATTCAAAAGGCTATATTAGGTGTAATCTTGCAAGAATTGTGTTGGGCTTATCAAATGTGAGTTTTAGAATCATCTAGTATCTAATTCGGGTTGGGACAACTACTGCATTTTTACTTCTTTCGGAGTTTAGTTACTATGCTCACAATGTTTTGGAGGTCAGGAAATGGTGCTTTTTGAGTGAGTTTTCATCTACTTCAGTGGGGGTAAGTAAGACTAACTCGAATTTATAATTATAACATAAATTTATCATTGATTTTGGTTCTAAATCAACGAATCTTAAAGAAGAAAAAAGGATTTTGGCTTGAAGGATAAGAAAGTGCATTTTGGGAGTTTTGATAAAACTTTCCTGAAGTGAAAAATTGAGAGTTGAACATAGATTCGGAGTCGGATTTGGATGAAACTTTTATGGTTGGACTTGTATTCGAATGGGTTGTCGGAATTTGTAAGTTTTGTTGGGTTCCAATGTGTGAACCCGTGTTGACCTTTTGGTTGACTTTGAGTATTTCATTAAAGATTCAACCTTTATCGTTTAGATTAGATCCCTTTGCCATTATTTGATGTTTTTTAGTTACTTTTGGCTAGTTTCTAGCCGTTCGGAGGTTGATTCGTGTGTGATGGCACTTCTAGAACGACGATTTGGCTTGTTAAAGGTAATTATCTTCCCTAAACTTGGTTGAGGCACTAGATGCCTAAATGATTTATGATAGCTACGTGCTACAGTTGGCGCTCATGTGTGGGGTTGAGCCCATGTGCGTGCACTAGAGTATTATTCATGCTAGATGTAGTGTTTAGGCTATGGTATGCCTTGAATGAATTGCTAAGCTTTATGCTGTGATGTTTCTTATATTTGTAAGCATGTTGTGAGCTATTTGAATCATGTTTGAGGTTACATAGAGGTTAATCTCCTGATTGAACTTGATAACTGCTACTTTTGTGATGCAATTGTCTGATTTGAGTTATGATGGAACACTTTGCATATGCATACACCTTAGCATGTCACTTATACCAGTCCCGAAGTATGAAGATATACATTGATCATATACATGTATTCTTGTATTTTTTCTTTCTGTGTGATATGGTTTGGATTGTTAGCATATGACCATGCCGTGCGGTTTGTGATATCGAGCCTCTGACCACGCCGTGCGGTTTGTGATATCGAGCCTTTGACCACGCCAGGGGGATTATGATATTGATCATGTGACCACGCTAGGCAGATTATGATATTGATCTTTTGACCACGTGCGGGCGGATTATGATATTGAGTACGTGACACTGCCGAACAGATTATGATATTAAGCCCGGGACCATGTCGGGTAGATTGTGATACTGAACCTGTGACCATGCCAAGAAGATTATGATTATTTGTATGTGACTATGTCGTGCAGCGTGTGAATATGGATCCATTCCCCTAGGGTCACCCTATAATGTATCTTCTTGATGGTGTACACGCGATTTGAGGAAAACTGATAAGTGGTTTGGTTCGGTTATTGAGATTCTGAAGAAAGGCTGGCTAGTGTTTGGTTTGGTTATTGCATTTCATCTTTACTTGCAATTTCATTGGTTGTTTACCTGATTTACTTGCATATCTTCTTTATATGCTGGATCATTGACTGAGAAGAGTACGTTAAGTTATTATGTTCACCAATGTGGTTCTATATGTGACTCATAACTTGATCATATTATTTTTCTGTACTTGTTGGAGTTATGAACTATACAGGCTACTTGGCGAGAAACATTAATAATTCTTGCCACTATTACCTCGCTGAGGTTAGTTATGGTACTTGCTGAGTACATGGGGTCAGTTGTACTCATACTACACTTCTTCACCTTATGTTCAAATCTTGGAGCTGATGCTGTTATGGATGGTGGGAGTTGTCATTGAAGATGCACCTGCTTTTCCCGATATAGCTATCACTTGTCCTTGGTAGTTTTAGATTTGTAATCTGTTTATGTATATCCCAAATAGATGTTGTATTTATTTTCATACTAGCTTCATAAATCTAAGTCTTAGCAGCTCATGACTTGTACTACACATCCTTGTGTTATTGCAAGGAAATTCAATTATTTCACTTATTGATTTCTTATTATTTCACTAGAGTTTTGTTGACTATTATTTGGCTTACCTAGCGGATCAGTTTAGGTGCCATCATGACTAGGAGAATTTTGGGTCGTGATAAGTTAGTACCAGAGCTCTAGGTTCATAGGTTCTACGAGTCATGATCAAGTGTCTCGTAGAGTCTTGTTGTTTTGTATGATGACGTCCATACCTATCTTTGAGAGGCTACAGGGGATCTAGGAAATTTCACATCCTTCTTTCCTTATCGTGCAACATTAATTCAACATGAAGTGTATCTCTTTGATTTACTTCCATCAACTCGTATATGATTTTGAGCACTGGGTATCCTCTGTGCATCAATGAATTGTGGTTTCATAGATAAGGTGCAAGATGTGTTCCCTGTGTTGTGGAGATAGGCCAGTCAAGAGGACTTGAGGTCAGGTTCAGGCTACATCTTGGGTTTAATGGTTTCAGTTATGTGAGTATGTGCTTTGGACTCATATGTCTAGTAGTGATTATGTGCTTTGGACTTAGTGAGTGGTTGGATAGCTATATGATGAGTACTATGTGATTGAGGACTATGCTTAGATGGGTTGGATGTGTTAGGAAGAATTGGCTTTGGATGCAAAGGGCTATAGGTGCTTGATTTCTATCTTGATGTGTTGTACAGTCTTGAGTTATGAGTGTATTAGCGATCTTTCAATTGCTCATTTGTGGAATGAACTATATTCTTCTGTCTTGTTGATGAGTTTAGACTCGGGAAGATTAAGTGATTACATTATGGTTGTGACCATGATAGGGCGTAGGTAGATGCAATTTTGAGGCTAAGCAGGTGGGTTATCTCCTGTGGGATATTCTAAGGTTGTGTGATCCCTATGAGGTTTCTAGGAAGAGTTTTCTTTCTACCAGCAGAATGTGTATAGGGTTCTCGTGTTAGATACGGTGCGACGTGTGTGATTGAGGTTTGCATGTACAAGGTTGCAGTTCTATTCTGAATGGAAGGTCATGAGTGCTAGACAACATGGACAGTTTCAGATGTTTAGAAGAATGCTGGCACTATTTGGTATTACATGAGAATAGTGTGCATTTCAGAAAGGCGCATGGTGTTTTGACTTACGGAGGCTGAACTAGTATTACGCGAATCACATGGTTGTTGACTGCTGATGTTCCAATTTTGCTGCGTGTCCCGCAGGATTAATGTAAGTGTCTCTCATGAGATGAGTGTGTATGGTGGATGTGTCAGTCAAATGAGTTATGGAGTTGGGATCACATATGGAGATTCTTAGGATTGGGGGACTGGGAGTTCTCAGAGGCGGACTATTCCTTTGTTGCGGTCTATGAATATAAGGCCAGAGTTTGACAACTGATTTTATGTGTTATGGTTAGGTTACTGTGGACTTTTTGGAAGGTTATTTACATATTTGTGGATGACTGGAGTTGATTTTGGGGACAATTGGTAGGCCTAATAAGAATATGTGTTCTACATCAGGTCGAGTTTATTTACTCAGCATAGCTATTGTTGAAAGGTGTGTCATCGGCTAGAGTTGAGCTTATTTGTGTTCTGATATGTTATATGTGTTAGTCTTCAATGCTACCATGGGTTGTGTTTGGGCCTTGTGGTAAAATTCGAGCGATGTGTCTCTTGGGGTGTTGAATGTTGGATTGTACCTTGGTTATGGTCTTCCTGTCTCTGGTATATTGAGTTATCTTTTTCTTCATGGTTGTGGCCATGCTCTTGTCATGTTTGCTGTTGGTACACACGTTGTTATTGATTGTGAGCATCGTGGCTTGAGGTATTCCATGTGGACCGGTCTTCGGATTGGGTCACGCATCGTAGCGAAAATATGTTGGGATACGATCCTTTGTGCTTATTTCGTGTGTTTTGTTTCTCCTTTGTGTGATGCTTTCATATCATTGCGCTTTGTGGTGGAATCTGTTGAGCTTGCAGGCAGTTCTCTCATTCGATTATCTTGCCATCATTAGGTACATTAGAGTTGTTGATTATTTGGTGCACAGATTGCACGATATGTGGCTCGAGGTGGTGTTGGCGTGGTGTGTTGGTCGAGCAGCTTGTACTAGATGAGATGAGGTTATTGGACTTGGAACTATAGCAATTGAATTTGGATAAGGTATGTTTGGGAGAAGAATGTTATTAATCAGCTTAGAATTTGGCGATGGTTCTTGTCGGGCGAGAGAGTTCCACGACTTGTTGATCTGGAGAGTGTTTATTAGTTTTTACATGTTTCATTCATCATTGCAGTGTTGCAAAGGTTTGGAACAATGTTTTATTTGATATGTGGTATATTGGTGGAACCAGATTTGGTAATAAGTAGCTATTACAACCTAAAGATATTACAATGAGTACATGAGTTATGTGGTACCCCATGTGATTTTTTCTTGGAATATGGTTATGTCTTGATGCAGATTTTTTAGACTTATGCAGTGTATGAATGCGAGAATCGGGTCTCATAAGGAATTTCAGATGTTGGAGATTAGGTTCTAAGGTTATGGACTAAGGTTGAAGAAAGAATTTTCATTTAGGTTGTGTTGATGTGCTTATATGGATTGAGGTGATGTGGGATTACCCGTGGGTATGTGTATGGTTTTATATAGTGGTTAGATAGCTTTGGAACGACTCTTAGCACATTCGATGACTAACATATGTTTAAGTGGGGGAGAATGTAACAACTTGATAGGTCGTTTTGAGCTTTACCGTTCCGTTTGGTGGTTTGAGACTTTAAGTAGCTTCATATGATGTATTATAACTTGCGTGTATGGTCGGTTTTAGTTTTCGAGTTGTTCGGGATTGATTTGGAAAAATGACTATCGATTTGGAATCTTTAAGTTGGAAGAGTTGACTAAGATTTGATTTTTGGGTAAACGAACTCGAAATTGAGTTTTTATGGGTCCGATAAGTTCGTATGATGATTTTGGGCTTGTACGTATGTTCTTATTCGATTTTGGAGGTTCCTACAAAATTTCGACACTATTTGTCGAAAGTTGACAATTTGAAGAACTTAAGAGTGTATAAATTAGACCAAGGGCTAACTTTGATGTTATTGGACTCCAATTGGTGTTCCGAGACTTTAGATAGGTCTATATAGTTGAATTGAACTTATGTGTAAATTTTGAAAGTAATCTGAAGCGTGTAAGTGTAATTCAGACACCCTTTTGAAGGAACGAAGATTTAGCAATTTAAGAGAAATTCTATTCTGCTTGAGCCTCGATTCTTTGTTTTGATGTTACCGTGGGTGTTTTGAACCTTTGGATAAGTTTGGATAATGTATTTGTACTTGTTGGTATGATTGGACGGGGTCCCAAGGGACTCAGGTGTATTTTGGATCATTGGTTAAGAGACTAGTTAAGTTAAGGATTTGGAGATTGACCACGGTCAATATCAAGTCAAGGCGACCTCTTTTCGACCTTTTGAGTGCGTGAGCAGGTTCGTAGCATATTTTACGATTGAAATGCATATATGGTTTGTGTCTGGGAGGCTCTGAATGAGTTATGGGTGCTAAAATAAAGTTTTTGCCGTTGCTGATTTTTCTGGTGTACACAATTCCGAAAATACTGATTATGTCCTGAAATTTTCAAACTTCCTTTAAAACATCAAAATATCATATCTCCCTCGTTATAAGGCCCAATTGGGTGACTCAAAAGGCTATCATGGGTGTAATCTCGCAAAGATTATGTTGGGCTTATCAAATGTGAGTTTCAGAATCATCTAGAATCTGATTCATGCTGTGACAGCCGCTGCATTTTTACTTATTTCGGAATTTAGTTACTTTTCTCACAAGGTTTTGGAGCTCGGGAAGAGGCGATTTTTGAGGGAGTTTTTATCTACTTCATTGAGGTAAGTAAGCCTGACTCAAATTTATGATTATAACATGAATCTATCATTAATTTTGGCTCTAAATCAAGGAATCTTAAAGAAGAAAAGAGGGTTTTGGCTTGAAGCTTAAGCAAGTGCATTTTGGGGGGTTTGGGCAAAACTTTTCTAAAATGAAAAATTGAGATTTGAACATCGATTATAAGTTGGATTTGCATGAAACTAGTATGATTGGACTCATATTTGAATAGGTTGTCGAAATTTGTGAGTTTTGTTGGGTTTCAGGGTCTGGACCAAGTTGACTCTTTGGTTGACTTTGAGTATTTGATTAAAGATTCGACCTTTATCGTTTGGGCTTTATTCCTATGGCATTATTTTATGTTTTTGAGTTTCTTTTGGCTAGTTTCGAGCCGTTTGGAGGTCGATTCCTACGTGGTGACACTTCTAGAGCATGAATTTGGCTTATTTGAGGTAAGTGTCTTACCTAAATTTGGTTGAGGCACTAGTTGCCTGAATTATTTATGATAGCTACGTGCTATGGTTGGCACTCATGTGTGGGGCTGAGCCCATGTGCATGCACCATGGTATTATTCATGTTTGAGATAGTGTTTAGGCTATGGTATGCCTTGAATTAATTTCTAAGCTTTATGATTTGATGTTTCTTGTATTTGTAACCATGTTGTGAGCTATTTGAATCATGTTTGAGGTTACATAGAGGTTAATCTCCTAATTGAAATTGATAATTGCTACATTCATGATGCAATTGCTTGATTTGAGCTAAGATGGCACACTTTGCATATGCATACACCTTAGCATGTCACTTATACCAGTCCCAAAGTATGAAATTTGATATAGATTGATCATATGCATGTATTCTTCTATTTTTTTTCTTTCTGTGAGATATGGTTTGGATTGGTAGCACATGACCACGCCATGCAGTTTGTGACTATGTCGTGTAGCGTAAGGATATGGATCCATCTTCCCAGGGTCACCCTCTCATGTTTCTTCTAGATGGTGTACACATGGTTTAAGAAAAAATGATCAGTGGTTTGATTCGGTTATTGAGATTCTGAAAAAAGGCTGGCCAGTGTTTGGTTTGGTTATTGCATTTCATCTTTACTTCCAATTTTCTTGGTTGTTTACCTGATTTATTTTGTTATCTTCTTTGTATGCTGGATTGTTGACTGAGCAAAGTACGTTAAGTTATTGTGTACACCAAGGTTGTTCTATCTATGATTCATGACTTGATCATATTATTGTTCTTGTACTTGTCGGTGTTATGAACTGTACAAGTTATTTGGCGAGTATCTTTAATAATTCTTGCCACTATTACCTCGTCAAGGTTAGTTATGGTACTTGCTGAGTACATGTGATCGAATGTACTCGTACTATACTTCTGCACCTTTTTGCACATCTTGAAGCTGATGCTGTTACGGATGCGGGAATTGGCATCAAAGTTGTACCTGCTTTTTCGAATATAATTACCACTTGTCCTTTGTAGTTTTAGATTTGTTATTTGTTTATGTATATCCCAAACAGGAATTGTATTTATTTTTTTATCAGCTTTGTAAATCTAAATTTTAGCGGCTCATGACTAGTTCTACTAATCATTGGGTTAATGTTTGGAAAGTCAGTTATTTCACTTATTGATTTCTTATTATTTCACTAGAGTTGTGTGGATTGTTGTTTGACTTACCTACCTGGTTGGGTTATGTGCCATCACCACTAAGTGAATTTTGTGTGTATAGGATTTCTATATTATATGAGGGTTTAAGTGTTTAATTTTAAGAAGTAGGGGGTGTATTTACAGATGAGTCATATTATAAGAGTTTTAGTTGTAACTTACATGAATCTTATTAACACATATTCATTAGGAGCATTAGCTTTCAGTTTCCAATGTAGTAAGCGTGGAGAATAAGTTTAGGAATTTTTACCTATCTATACTACATTATAAACTTATTTACCCCTACTAAAGAGGTTATCACTTAATTATATTAGCATCAACAATTTATCATTTATATACAAAATAAATGGTTGGAGACACTGTTGCAAAATAGATATCATTGAAATATGTTAGTTGGGGAATTTTGGGCAGTTTTCGTTGGCTCAAATAGCCAAACACCATGACAAAATTCATGATTTTGTTGCATAATGCTTGGAGCTTTTGAAAAAGTGATAAAAATAATATAACAGAGAAGAATCAGATGGGATAGTTATCTTGAAACAGTAAAAGAATTAACAGGTACTAGAAATCTCCATATACAACCATTAAAAAATTTTGAAGCTTTAAATTCAAAAAATAAAATTTGTGAAATTGTTATTTGTTTGGATTGGGTGTTGTTTCAAATAATTGAGAATATCTTTTGGAGTTTATATCTCAATTTTGCGAGAATTTGGTGAAGATTCGAGATGGTTTTGGTTAGAATTTCATATTGAAATTCGAAGAAAAAGACATAAACAAATTGTATATATTTTATATGTCGCGTGTAGAAATAGAATACAAAATAATTAACATAATTGTATACAAGTTGTATATAAATTAAATGAAAATTATAGTTTTTATTAGATTCTGTATAAAAAAATTGTATTGAAGTTGTAGATAAATTATAAATTTTGACGGGATTTATATATATATTTTATAATTTTTTTGTTACTTTTTGTAAATAAAAAAATTTAGATACACCCGATAAATAAATTTAAAATTTCGTATATATACAAAAAAAAGTACCATAAGTTAAAGGAATAAATTAACAAATAGATAAGGACTCAAAATATCTACCCAACCCCACTCAAATCAAAATAGTTACCCATTCTACTCATTGATTAATATGCCCATTAACCCTTATATCTATTTTCAACTTGATTCTTATTCTCTTTCTTCTTTTTCTCCTTCTCTTTATTTTTTCATCCTCTTGTTAGTCCTTTTTTTTTTTTTTTTTATAATTTTCCTTTATTCTTTCTATCTTTTCTCCCTTTTTTTTCTCTCTTTTCTAATTCCATTAATTTGTTTCCCCAGATTATTTTCTTATTTTTATTGTTTCTCCGTAATATGATTCCATTCACCTTTTGATTCCTTTCTTTTCAATTTTTCTTTATTTTGTTCTCTTTTTCTTTTTTCTCTGTATCTTTAATTTTCAGGGTTAGCTTTGCATTCGTTGAATATGTTTCTGTCACGACCTAAATTTCAAACCAAAGGATTTGTGATGGCGCCTAACGTCACTTGCTACGCAAGCCAACAATTAGAAATAATAATGGAAATGCAAAATGTATAACATGATATCAAAAATAAAATATAGAATTCAGAAGAAACATATCAAATCTAAAACCCACGACCATCTAACGCCTCCCAAAAACTAGAGTTACTGAGTACATGAGCGTCTACCGATTAACTAAATACAATATCTGAAATAATAATACACTGTTTGAAATAAATAAATAGTGATAAGACAATGAGATAGGTGACTCCACTGCCAGCGAACGAGAGTGCAACACTGCCTCGAGTCCCCTCAACTATTTAGATAATCTGTCCTCCGGGTATCATCGGAACCAACTTCAAAATATGCACAAGAAGTACATAAGTATAGTATGAATACAATCCGATCGAATATACTCCGTTAGAAAATAGCCTAACCCCGATAAAGTAGTGATGAGGCTAAAACATACACTTACATATAAACATGTGCAATTAAGTAACGAGGAAAACAACGATAAATATAGCAACAAGACAACACGTAAAATAGCAAGTAAGATGACAAGATAAATAACGGGGGAGAGAAATGACAGGCATAAATGCAAGAAGATATAGAACGAGAAAATGAAGAAAGAAATGACTAAAGTAAGCCAAAGTTATGCTTTCACAAGCAACTCTGAACAAGCCTTTCGGAAATAACCATGAATCAACATAGTCAAGTCCTCAATGCACGTAGTAAAATAAGGAACACGCAATATCAACAAACGACAAGGCATCACCCTTCATGCTTTTACTCTCATTCTCACAAGCACAATATAATAACAAGCACGGAAACACCCTTCGTGAAATGATATTCATATATAAAAAAGCATGAAAACACCCTTCGCGCACGATAACCCTTCCCCACAAGCATGCTAATACCCTTAGTGCAACTCACTCTTCCTCACCAAGCATAAACATGTAAAGCAATACCAAGCAAGGAGGGAAGCACAAACAATATCAAGAAGAGTGATTGAACATGGCTTGTCATTGAGGAAATAATCATCACTTTGCACTAATAGCTAAATCATCAATTCTGTAGTCTCACTACCGAATATCACAACAAGCTTCACACGGTTATTAACGCAAATGGAAATAGTCAATGTCTTATAATCTAGATAAAGCATGAAAAACATAATACATGAAGCAACAAGATGTAAATAACTAGTTCTACCCGCGTTCTCAACACATAGCTAACGCATATACACTCGTCACCTTGCATATACGCCGCTCCCAACACGTATAACACGTAGCAATTAAACACAATTATATCATAATTTCCTTAAATCAAGGTTAAACAAGAAACTTACCTCTTTTCGAAACAAATCAACCCTCTGATGCCGTCTTTCCTTTAGCACAAGCCTTCAAACCACTCGAATCTAGCCAATTAATGTTCAAATAATTCAACACAAGCTTTAGAAACTACCCTATTATAAAACAGGTCCGGTCTTTAAATATTTGGAAAAGTCAACAAAAAGTCCACACAGGCCTACATGGTCGAAATTTGAAATTAAGACCAAATCGCGACTATCCATTAACCCCCGAGTCCAAATATCTGATTTGGTTTCGAGATCAAACCTCAAATCGAGGTCTAAATCTCTCAAATACAAAATCCAAAATTTTTGAACAAAAACCTTATTTCTAGTCTATGAAATCTTAGATTAGGCATAAAATTCAATGAGAAGTAATGGAATTTGATTAAAAAAAAAAGTTAAGTTACTAACCTATGAAGTTGGGGAGAAATTGCTCTCCAAAATTGCCTATTTTGGGAGTTTAGGTCTTAAAGATGGAATAAAATGAGTTAAATCCCGAAACTCTTACCTTTTATCTAGCTGCAAGTATTGCAATTGCAAACTCTTGTTCGCAAGTGCAATATTTGCAAATGCAAACAACTAATCGTAAATGCAATCTAGCCCATGAGCCTCAGATGTCGCAACTGTGACACATGTATCGCAATCGCGGCAGTCGCAAATTCGACAAAAGACTCGCAAATGCGAAGACTTGAATCCTCACAAATGTGATCTATGATTTGCAAATCCGAAGCTTCTCCTTTTCCTCTCAGCATCACAAATGCGAGCTAGCACTCGTAAATGCGAGGCACGTATTTGCAAACAGACCATCGCAATTACAACGCCTATAGCACCAGAAAACTGAAGTCTCTTCCAAAATAGTATGATACTCATACTTCAAATTAAAAATTCTCACATTAAGCGTCGTAATGGTCTCGGGTTACCCGGGACCCCAACCAAATATGGGTACAAGTACAAAATCATCATATGAACCTACCGGAATCATCAAAATATCGACCAGAAGTCCTTTACCAACAATGTTGATCGTAGTCAACTCTAACCATATTCAAGCTCAAAAATCAAGTTTTCTTTGAAAAATCACATTTAAACTTTCCATAAATCAACATAGACCACGCACGCAAGTCATAAATCATCAAATAGTGCTATAAAACGTCTCAAATCATGAAATGGAGAGCTATAACTCAAAATGACTTATCAAATTGCTACATTCTTTACCTCTAAAATAAACATTCGTCCTCGAACGGACATAGAAATGTACATGGACTTGTAAAAAGTTACGGATATCTACTCCTCATGTTGAACTCAGACTCCCAAGTAGTCTCCTCGGTTGGCTGACCTCTCCAACACACTTTCATAAAATAAATATCCTTAGATCTATAATTTCAAACCTTTTGATCTAGAATAGCTACCGACTCTTTCTAATAAGCCAAATCCTCATCAAGTTGCACTGTGCTGAAGTTCAAAACATTCGATTTATCTTCATGGTACTTCTGAAGCGTAGAAACATAAAATACCAGATGTGCCCCTACTAGGCTGGGAGGGAATGTAATCCTATAAGCAACCTCCCCAACTCTCTCCAAGATCTCAAATGTGCCAATAAACCTTGGGCTCTACTTGCCATTCTTCCCAAATCACAAACGCCCTTCGTAGGAGAAACTCGTAGAAGAACCTTCTCACCCTCCATGAAAGCTATATCTTGAACCTTCCAATAATCAAGACTCTTTTGCCTGGACTGTGCTGCACAAAGCCGCTCCTAAATCGATTTCACCATCTCCAAAGCATCACAAACTAAGTTTGGGCCCAATAATCTAGCCTCACCAGACTCAAACCAACCAACCGGAGAACGACACCGCCTTCCATATAAGGACTCATATGGATCCTTCTGGATGCTCGAGTGGTAGCTTTTGTTGTATGCAAACTCTACTAATGGGAGAAATCGATTCCATTAGCCGTCGAAATCAATAACACAAGTCCTCAACATATCCTCAAAAATATGAATGGTCTGCTCGGACTACCCGTCCAACTGAGGGTGAAATGCAGTATTCAACTAAACCTTCTTTCCCAACTCATGCGGAAAAGTATCCAAAAGTGTGAAGTGAACTGCATGGCACGATTTGAAATGATAGAAATGGGCGCACCATGTAGGCGAACAATCTCCTTGATGTGGATCTAATCCAACCGCTTTGAAGTGTAGGAAGTCATCACCCGAATGAAATGCACGGACTTTGTCAATCGGTCCACAGTGACCCAAAAGGTATCACTTCCTAAAGTCAATGGTAAGCATACCACAAAGTCCATAGTGATGCATTCCCACTTCCACTCCGGCATCACCAACCTCTGAGTCAAACCACCCGATTTCTGATGTTCATACTTCACCTGCTTGCGATTCAAACACCGAGAGACATGTCCAATAATGTCTTTCTTCATCTCCCGCCACCAATAATATTGCTTCAAGTCATGATACATCTTCGTGATACTTGGGTGAATAACATACTGTGAGCTATGATCCTTCTGAAGGATCAACTCTTGCAAACCATCAACATTCAGAACACAAATCCGAGCCTGAAGCTGCATAACACCATCACCCCTAATCATAACATTCCTAGCACCAACCCACTACACCGTATATTTCAATACCAATAAGTGAGGATCATCAAACTGGTGATCCTTGATACATTCCAACAAAGATGAATGTGCCATAACACAAGCAAGAACCCTATTAGGCTCTGAAATATCCAACCTCACGAACCTGTTAGCCAAGGACTGAACATCTATAGCCAATGGCCTCTCCACTGCCGGTATAAATGCCAAACTACCCATGCTTTCTACCTTCTTACTGAAGGCATAAGCTACCACATTAGCCTTCCACGGATGATACAATACAGTGATATCATAGTCGTTCAACAATTCGAACCATCTCCGCTGCCTCAAATTCAGATCCTTTTGCTTCAATAGATGTTGGAGACTTTGATGATCGGTGCAGACCTCACATGACACGCCGTATAAGCAATACCTCTTGTGCGCAGCACAATAGCTGCCAACTCTAAATCATGCACATGATAGTTCTTATCATGGATCTTAAACTAAAGAGACCCGTAGGAAATCACCCCACCTTTCTGCATCAATATTGTGCAAAGTCTAATACCCGAAGCATCATAATACACAGTATAAGACCCCGAACTTGTGGGCAAAACCAACACTGGGGCTATAGTCAAGATAGTCTTGACCTTTTGAAAGCTCTCTTCATAATAACTCTGCTTCTGCAAACATTTTGGTCCCTTCTACAATGTCACTTATGCAACAGGATCTTCGAAGATGCATGTCACGACCGAAAATCCAACTAGTCGTGATGGTGCCTAACCCCAACTTGCTAGGTAAGCCAATTAACAATAAACCACTTCCAATGAGATTCATTAAGAGAGTTAAGGATAATACAACTGAACATTTATACCGAGAATTCTCAAGGACTGGTAGTACAAATCATGAGCTTCTAAGATTTAGAGTTTACAAAGCTGGTATGAAATAAATACATCATCTTTTTGAAATATACATGAACAGATTAATGATTCTAAAGCTACCAAGAACAATATGCATTAATGACCGAAATGCAGGTACGTATTCAATGCCATCTCCCGCCATAGACAGCAACTTAACATCAAACATTTGCACGCAAGGTGCAGAAGTGTAGTATGAGCACAACTGACCCCATGAACTCAATAAGTAACAAACCTAACCATAGTTTGAAAGTAGTGACGAGCTGGGACAAGTGTTAGAGTCCAACACCAATAGCCAACAACAGCTCATAACAATATAATAAAAGTGGTACAAGAAATAACTCAGAGATATAATGCTCAGCTCCTTCACAGATCCGGAAAATAGGCAATTTTTTCAAGTATAAGAGTGAAAACGCCAAATCTTTTACATGTCAATGTGTATGTGAAGTCATGACTGACGCAGTACCATACATCATGAGAAAAATTCATCTCTATGCCTGTAAGTCAAATGTGCATGTTGAATGCAATGAAACACAGTAATAAAACCATATGCATACTCTCAGAGAATCAGTTCACTCAATCCTCATAGTCACTCAGTACTCATAGTCACTCAGTCTTCCCAATAACTCGACACTCACTCTCGGCAATCGCATTCGCACTCACACTCAGTAGGTACCTGTGCTCACTGTGGGTGGGCAGACTCCAGAGGGGCAAATCTAGCCCAAGGGCTATAATAAGCCAATCATGTCATGAATCAATAAATCCTACTGCGGCGTGCAGCCCGATCCCATAAACATTACTAACAAATAGGCCCCCGGCCACACTCAGTCATCAATCTCTCCAGTCTCTCGGGCTCATAATGTCATGAAAATCAACCCAAAAATGATGATATGATGTATCAATAAATAAAAACAGAGACTGAGATATGATATGCAAATGAATGAGTATGACTGAGTATGTAACTGCAATTTAAGCAAATAAATCCATAACAAATATGACCTCAGTGGGTCCCAACAGAATAAGCATATAGCCTAAACATGGTTTCTAACATAGATCACACCTCAATTACTCTAACACATAGAAATATCATGGATAAAAATAAGATTAGGTAGCTACATAGAACCACAGAAACAACCGAGTCATGATTCACACTGTGCATGCCCGTCACCTAGCATATGCATCACCTCAACACCAAACACATATCACGTTATTCAGGGGTTCATACCCTCAGCACCAAGTTTAGAAGTGTTACTTACATCGAACAAGCCGAATCCATACCGAACAAGCCAAACAATACTCTAGAAATGCCATCACACTCGTACCGACCTCCAAACGGTTCAAAACTACCCAAAAGCAACTCAAATATATCAAATAATTCCCAAGCAAACAATTCCAAATAATAAAGGTTGAATTTTTAAATAAAAGCCCAAAGTCAACCAAAAGGTCAAACCCGAGCTCGTACCTCGGAACCCGACAAAACTCACAAAATCTGACAACCCATTCAAATATGAGTCCAACCATACTAGTTTCACTCAAATCCGACTCCGTATCGATGTTCAAAACTCAAACTTTCACACTATGAAACTTTAGACAAAAACCCCCAATTTCTCTTTTGAATTCATCATATGGATTGGGGTAAGTGTTCCCAATAACCGAGTAGAGAACACTTACCCCAGCCTAGCATTCTCCGCAGGTGCGCCAATTCCCTTGCTTCTTCGATCACCGCACCAGCGCAAAACCTATCGCAGGTGTACAACACCAGAACCAGTTCCTCTTTAGCAATGCAACATGAGACAAAAATGATCCGAACTTCGTCCGCAGCTCACCCGAGCCCCTCGGGACCCCGTCCAAATATACCAACAAGTCCCATAACATAACAGGTACCTACTCGAGGCCTCAAATTACACATAACAACATCAAAACTACGAATCGCATCTCAAATCAAACATAATGAACATTAAATCTTTCAACTTCCAAAACTATTGCCGAAGCATATCAAATCAACTCAGAATGAACTCAAATTTTGCGCACAAGTCACAAATGACATAACGAAGCTATTCCAATACCCGAAACCACAATACAAATCCGATATTCTCAAAGTCAACTCTCGGTCAAACTTATGAGTTTTTCAAACCTTCATATTTCCAACTTTAAAGCTTCAATCATGAAATTCATTCTTCCAAATCAATTCTGAATAATCTGAAAACCAAAACCGACAACTCGCACAAGTCATAATACATCATACGTAGCTACTCATGCCCTTAAACCAACGAGCGAAGTGCAAATGCTCAAAAAATAACCGGCTGGGTCGTTAAATTCTCCCCCACTTAAACATACGTTCGTCCTCGAATGTGCCAAGAGTTGTTCATAAGCCATCAAATCATTGTGTAACCTTACCATGCACATACCCGGGGGTGATCCCACGTCACCCAATCCATGTAAGCCTGACAACACATCATAACTAAAGATCATTACTTTAACCTTAGTCCGTAAGCCTTAGAACCCAATTTCCAACATCTGGAATCCTCTGCAAGACCTGAATCTCGCATCTACACACAGTATGTGTTCGAACAGGCTGTATCAAGCCATAACCATAACCCAAGATGTTATCACATGATATATCACACCACTCGCATACTCGTATCAATAATTCCCCATAACAGTAACTCCTCAAAACAAACCTGATACTGGTAGTAAACCTCATATCAAATAAAACCTCGTTCAAAACCTTCGTACACTGCAGATGATGAAAGAAACGCGCAAAAACTCATAACCACTCATCAGATCAACAAGTCATGGAGATCCCCCTCCTTCGACAAGAACTATAGCAAATTTGTAAGCCAGCCTTCGATATTATCCTTCGAAACATACCGTAATAAATTCGATAGCAATCACTTCAGGCCCAAAGACTCCATCTCATCAAGTACAAGCTACTATATTGACACTCCATGCCAATACTACGTAGAATCACAAACTGTGCAATCTGTGCACCAATAAGCAAAAATTCAAATTCACCCAAAGATGGAAAATAACTCAAATGAGAGTACCGTCCCGCAAGCTCAACAAGTACCACCACCAACGCAATGCTACAAACCCATCACACATAGTAGAACCAAAACACATGAATCAATCACTACGGATCATACCCTAACATAGTCCCACTGCAATGCGTAACCCATCCAAAACACCAGCCTAGATGAAATACCTCAAGTTATCATGCTCAAAATCAACAACTACACGCAATTCGAATCGAATACATGAAGTGTATGACCATAACCACGGAGAACCAAATAGCACAATATACCATATCCGGAAAAGGCCATAACCATGGTGCAATCAACCATTCCACCCCAATCACCATCTCGGTCGAATTCTACTATAACGTCCAAACAGAACCGCACCATGTGTGCATATAATCAACGAGTCACAACCCGTCGTATCATAGAAGACTAACTCATAGAACATGGGTGTTCAGACTCATGCGGGGCTCTTACAGTCCAAGCGCTATAATCTGCATAGACAACTCACGTGCTGCACGAACAACTCACGTGCCATAGTATATCTGGATCCGCACGGATAACTCACGTGCTGCACGGACAACTCACGTGCCCTAGTATAAAATTTAGGGTCCGCGCGGACAACTCACGTTCCATAGAACAATATCTCACAACCAGGCCTTCGACCTTACTCAGTCATGAATCTCTCTAGTCTCATAGCTCTCAATACTGAAAGGGAAAACAGCCCAAATCAAAGTGTTACAGTATATCATCAGGTTAAAATAACAGAGACTGAGGTAAGCATGTACAAGAATCACTATAACTGAATATAACTACCATGAGCAGGAATATAGCCTAAGCATGATCTCTAACATGAAAGGCAATCAAGTTCTAGTAGACAGGAATGTATATAAACACAAATAAAGGCTATTAGACTTCACAGTCTCCTGGGACGGACCAAGTCTCAATCTTTCACAGCGTACACCCACACGCCCATCACCTAGCATGGGTGCCACCTTCAAACAGTCATATTATACCAACTCCGGATTTCATATCCTCAAGACCAGATTTAAAACTGTTACTTACCTCAACAACGTAGAACTCCTGCATCGAAATGCCCTTTCCTCTAGAACAGGCCTCCAAATGACCCGAATCTAGCCACAAGCAATAAAATACGATCAATATGAGCTAAAGGAATGAATCCCACAAGGAAAATACCAATTTATATACCAAATCCCGAAATTCACTCAAACCCAGCCCCCGGGCCCAAGTCTCGAAATCCGACAAAACTCATAAAACCCGAAAGCCCATTCACTCACTAGTCTACCCATACTAAATTTATCAAAATCCGACATCATTTGGTCCCTCAAATCCCCAAATTACTCTCTCCTAAATCCCAAGCCCTAACCCCCTTATTTCACTTCAAAAATATTACTAATTAGGTGGGGAAGTTAACGGGAAAATACCATAGCTAATGATAACAGAGCTTAAGCAACTTACTTCGGTGAATATCCCTGAATCCCCTTCAAAAATCACCCCAAAAGCTCCAAAGTTCGAATTAAAAATGGCGGAAATGAGCAAAAATCCCGAAGTCCTGTATCTATAGGTTCTGCCCAGGTTTTTGCACTTGCGGCTCAAAAATGTGCACCTGCGGAGCCGTTTTTGCGCAAAAATCTCTGCATCTGTGGACAATAACTTAAGTTCCCATCTACGCACATGTGCTCCCTATCCGCTTCTGCGACCTCGCAGGTGCGAAAAAGACCTCGCACCTGCGGCCACTGCCAGTCCTCCTCACTTCCGCATCTGCGACTCAGCCTTGCATCTGCAGGCTCGCAGATGCGACCAATCTTACACACCTGCAGTTCCAGCCCAGGTCCTCTATGTCCACATCTGTGGCTTACCAAACGCACCAGCGACCTCGCACCTGCGGCTCCCCCCTCCGCGGGTGCGAAAATACTAGTAGCAACGGCTTCAGCTGTATTTTTCCAATGTCAAACAATCCGTTAACCACCCGGACTCACCCCGAGCCCCTCGGGACCTCAACCCAACATAAAAAAAGTCATATATCAACAAAAAAACTTAGACAAATCATGAAATCAATCAAAACAACATCAAAACACCAAATTACCCTCGGATTCAAGCCTAAGAACTTCTAACTTCCCATATTCCACAAACGACGCCGAAACCTACCAAACCACATCCGAATGACCTCAAATTTTACACACAAGTCAAAAATGCTACCACGAAGCTACTCCAACTTCCGGAAATCCATTCTGACCCTGATATCAAATTTTTCACTTCTGGCCAAAATTGCCAAATTTCCAACTTTTGCCAATTCAAGCCTAATTCCACTACGGACCTCCAAATCATATTCTGGACACATTCCTAAGTCCAAAATCACCTAAAAAAGCTAACAGAACCATAAAAAATTCAAATCCGAGATCGTTTACACATAAGTCAACATCCGGTTGACTTTTCTAACTTACGCTTCTACTTTAGAGACTAAGAGTCTCAATCCACTCTGAAACCACTCCGGACCCGAACCAACTAACCCGGTATATCATAATATAGCTGAAAAGCACAAAAGGACACATAAATGGGGGAAACAGGGCTATAACTCTTGAAACAACCGGTCGGGTCATTACAGTTGATGAGGGTACTCTAAGGTACCAAGGGCGACTATGTGTTCCAAATGTGGATGGCCTCCAGGAAAGAATGATGACCGAGGCACACACTTCTAGGTATTCCGTGCATCCGAGCTCTACAAAGATGTATCATGATCTTAGGAAAGTCTACTGGTGGAATGATATGAAGATGAATGTAGTGGATTTTGTGGCAAGATGTCCAAATTGCCATCAAGTGAAGGCCGAACACCAAAGGCCTGGTGGTTTGGTACAGAATATAGAAATTCCGATGTGGAAATGGGAGATGATCAATATGGACTTTGTGGTAGGACTACCTCTCACTCCTCAAAAGTTTGGCTTGATTTGGGTAATTGTGGACCGAATAACGAAATCAAAACACTTCTTATCCGTTAAGGCTACCGACACAACAGAACAGTACGCTCAGTTGTATATCAAGGAAATAGTCAAGTTGCATAGCACTACAGTTTCTATTATCTCAGATTGAAGGGCACAGTTCATGGCTAATTTTTGGAAGAAGTTTCAGTATGGTTTGGGTACTCAAGTGAATCTTAGTACAACCTTTCACCCGCAGACTAACGGACAGGCAAAGCGGACTATTCAGACGCTCGAGGATAAGTTGCGTGCTTCTATTCTTGACTTAAGGGGTAGCTGGGATGATCGTTTGTCGCTCATAGAGTTTGCCTACAACAACAATTATCATGCTATAATTCAGATGGCACCGTTCGAGGCTTTATATGGTAGGAGATATACATCTCCCATTGGGTTGTCCGAGATTGGTGAAGTAGAGTTGATAGGGTCAAACCTAGTGTATCAGGCTATGGAAAAGATTAAAATCATTACGGAACGGTTGAAAACTGCTCAGAGTCGTCAGAAGTCCTATTCAGATGTTCGTCGTAGGGATTTGGAATTCAAAGAAGATGATTGGGTATTCTTGAAGGTTTCCCCTATGAAGGGTATAATACGGTTCGGTAAGAAAGGGAAATTGAGTTTGAGGTATGTCGGACCGTATAGAATCATTTAAAGGATTGGTCAGGTGGTTTACAGGCTAGAACTACCTCCAGAGATATCTGTGGTGCACCCGGTGTTTCATGTATCCATGTTGAAGAAGGTGGTTGGAGATCCATCGCTTATTGTTCTAGTTGAGACTATTGAGGTTAACCAAGACATGACGTATGAAGAAATTCCAGTTTCCATTCTTGATAGGCAAGTTCAAAAGTTGAGGAACAAAGAAATTGCAGCTGTGAAAGTGTTATAGCGAAACCAACAAGTCGAAGAGGCCACCTGGGAGGCCGTGGAAGAGATGAAGAATAAGTATCCTAACTTATTTGAATAGCGATGTAATTATGTCCATGATGTTGAGAGTTAACTTTATATAAATTATGTTTTCCCTATACGGCTTATGTTAAGGTTGCTCCTCCTTGGTAAAGTAGTGTTTAGTGGCATTATGGTCGGTGTTGTTTCCCTGTTGTTTTACATCGTTGTATTGTGGTTATGTTGTTAGGACTGGTTTTGGGATTCTCTGGCAGGTGGATAGGCCCCAATTACAGGGGAGTCTCTGGCGAATGTTTTGGAAATTTAGGGAGTTAGTCAAAAATTTAGAACTGCTGCTGTGTGTTATAGCAGCTGAGTCACATTAAGTGCTAATTGTCAATTTTGACCCTCATTTGAGGAAGAATGATCTTAAGTGGGGAAGGATGTAAGGCCCTATAAAATTTTACCTAAAACCCGGGGTTTCGTGGTGCCGAAGTAGACTTATGTGTTGACGATCCGCAGTTCGGACATTTTGGGTTGAACAGTGTGTTGGGAAGTTGAAGAAATTTTTTGGAAGTGCTTGATATTTCTACGGTCCATTCTGCGGTCGCTGAATTGATATGAGGACCGCAGATCTGCCGCAGATTTAAGCAGAAACTTGGGAAACTTTTTGGACCCTTATGCGGTCCATTATGCGGTCGCATAATCATTATGCGGGCTGCATAACCCATCGCAGACCCAACATTAAATTTTTGGGAGGGGGAGTTCTACGGGGAATTATGCGACCGCATAATTGGTCTACGGACTGCAGACCGGCCGCAAAAAGAGGCAGAATTACCCAGTTCCGGAGGGCCATTGTGCAGATCGGAGAAGCGTTATGCAGTCGCATATGTGACCGCAAATCTGCGTTAGGGGTTCATTTTCCTAATTTGTTTTACCTAATCCTATTTTAATTAAAAGCCCCTGGGGCTCATTTTGAGAGAGAAATTTAATATTTGAAAAAGAAGGGATAGTGTTCTAGAGAGAGAGAGAGGAGGAGACTCTAGGCTAATTGCTCATCAATTCTTGCTCAAGACTTGGGGAATTCACAAGGAAAACTCACAAGGTCTTCATCCAAGAGGTAAGGTTCTAACCCTAGTCTTCAATTTCGAGTTTAGGTCGGAGATGGGTAATTGGGAGTATGATTATTGGGTGTGAGAGTTGTTTATTTTACATGCATGTACCATCGAGGGTAGTAGGAAGATTGTCGCTCTCTTTTGGGTAAACTTTGTGTAGTGGGATGAAAGAATCCACCATGGGAGGACCTTGAAACCTTAATGCGCACCTAGTGTTTGATAAAATGCACAAGTGAGCCGGAACTATGAACTCTCTCCTAATTTGTGTTCAATTTTGCTATATTTCTAAATAGATCGACGAGGATAAGAATTCCGGAATATTTTAGTAATTTATAAAGCTCGAGGCGAGGTATGTTGGCTAAACTCTTCTCTTAGAATTGAACCCCACAATATCCTTGTAAGTCCCATGATGCTTATTATAAATTGATTATTCCAAATAAGCCTTGTGTCACAATAAATATGCGTTCAATATGTATTCCAGAGGTTCTTGTTATGTTGAGTCACCATTGAGAATGTGGTTTAAGTATGGGCTGTGTGTTATAATGTTATGATTTAAAAACGTGATTATAATGAAAGTTATCATGTCAAATTGTGTAAGAAATTACATGTGCCTAAGACCCTAAATTGCTCGAGTATGTGTTTCAAGTCTTAAATTGAAAAGCCTTGTTCTTTATTACCCATGATGATGTTTGAAAGTGAAATAGTGAGCATGAACTATGAAGTACGGCCAACGTGCCAAGAATGATATTGAGTTATGGCCAATGGTGCCAATAAAACGAATGGCATGTAAGAAAATATGAAATGAGTGGTAAATCCTTTTAATAATAAATGTCTTGGGAGTTTCGTTTAGCCACCGTGGAAGGGTAGGTCGGAAAAACCTAGCCCCGAAACTACACGTGCCGGTGTAGGAGTGATTGAGGGGTAAATCCTTGTGTTTGTGATGAGACCGTTTCCCCTTATATGGGATGAGATTGGTGTGTTGAGATGTTTCTCCTTAAATGGGATGAGATTATTGCTAGCGAAATATGATGTAATTTCAACCCACACGACATAGTGGTGAGAAGGCTTAGCCGATCGGGCTGAGATCGGATGCCATGCCTTGCACATGGTGGTATTGTAAGTGTATGTCTCTAGGTGAGACGATTTGTCTAGTCGGGCTGAGATCGGACTCCATGCTAAAACACGCTGGCGTATCTGTGCTAAAGATCTCGCAACTTAAATTACTAAAATTTACTTGAAATTTACCTTTCCCCTAAATTGATACCTTGTTACTGTCTGAGTTTATTATTGATTTCATGTTTTATTCTCCGTTTACTGTTACTCGTTCTATTGAGAGGGTGTTTAGTTTTATATACTAGTGCTATTCCAAAAGTACTAACGTCCCTTTTGCCGGGGGCGCTGCATCTTTAATGGATGCGGGTGGTTCTATAGCAAGTGGTATTGATCAGTGATAGCAGCACACCCTCTCCTCAACTGATTTGGTGAGCCCTACCACATTTCCGGGGCCTGCATCTCTTATCCTTTGTACATAGCCTTTTGAAGTATAGGCGGGGGCCTTGTTGCCAGCACTGTCTTAGCACTCTTTTGTTTCTGTTAGAGGCTCCGTAGACATAGTGTGGCTTGTATCTTATTTTGGGAAGGTTGAACGAAATTTTTTGCAGTCGTATCATTTGTTCCACTTTAACTATGATTGTACTATGTTTTGTCTCAAAAACATGTTAATGACGTAACTAATGGAAATGAAATGGTGTTATTCACATGACATCTTACGGTCTAATTAACGAAATGTATTCTTCTCCTTATTCATGGGTGAGTTGGGTAGACGGCGCTGTGCAGGCTTGCTCGACCGAGGTAACTCTGTTGAGTGCCGTTCGCGCTCCCCGAGGTCGGGGCGTGACAGTTACAATATATATATACTCCCTCTAGCATTATTTCTTAGCCAACAATAATGTAATAGTAATATATAAATATAAACTTGATTAAAAATTGTTATTCAAACTGAAAATTTCAACCTGTGAAAAAAATAGTCATATCCTTCTTTTACTTGTGAAGGGAGAATATCAACCTTCTGACCATAAGCACGCCGCCGTTGATGTATACGCCACTGAGAAAATTTAGAGGTTAATTGCTTTCCCTATAGGATAGACCATGAATGTTTTGCTAGTTGGTTTTTGAAGGTTAAAACATTCATCCATGCTGCCAGATACTTATAATAATTATAAATTTGTGGATCAAAAGGTTGAGTGTCACGACCCAAAAACACACTAAGTCGTGATGGCACCTAACTCAACCCGCTAAGTAAGCCCATCGGTATAAGTCACTTCTATAATTAGATACCAACATAGATAATGAATGAAATAGCTAAACGGGTTCAATTCAACCATCCCAAGGACTGGTAGTACAAGTAATGAGCTACTAACAATAACATGACAACTCCATTTTCAGGAAAGATACATCATCTATTTGAAATCGACATCAACAGAAATATAAATTCTAAACTACCAAGAACAAATGGTAGCTTGTATCTGGAGTGCTGGTAAATCTTCTATACTAGGCCTATGAACACCTCAGCCGCTTAGCGTCGAATATCTGCACACAAGGTGCAGAAGTGTAGTATGAGTACAACCGACTCCATGTACTCAGTAAGTATCTTGACTAACCTCGGTGAAATAGTGACGAGGTCATGTTCCTAGTAGAGTAGTGTCTCTTCTGAAGGCTCAGCAGTTAGTTGAGATGGGGTGTTTGGCGTACATAGGCTTTGTGAGGGATGTTAGTGTTAATACATCTACCGGTGAGTCAATTCTGGTAGTGAGGGAGTTTCCAGATGTGTTTCCAGTAGGACTACCGGGCATTTCACTCGATAAGAAAATTGATTTTGGTATTGAATTGGTACCGGGCACTCAACCCATATCTATTTCATTTTACCGCATCGCTCCAACATAGTTGAAGGAATTAATGGAACAGTTGTAGGAATTGCTAGATAAAGCTTTCAGCAGGCCGGGTGTTTCTCCTTGGTGTGCTCCAATTCTATTTGTGAAGAAGAAGGGTGGTTCTATGAGAATGTGCATTGACTACAGGCAATTGAACAATGTTACTATGAATAACAAGTATCCACTGCCACGTATTAATAATTTATTTGATCACCTTCAAGGTGATAGGGTATTCTCGAATATTGATTTAAGATCGGGGTACCATAAGTTAAAGATCATGTCTTCACATATTCCTAAGATGGCCTTCAACACCCGTTATGGGCATTATGAGTTATTGGTGATGTCATTTGGGCTAAGCAATGGCCCAGCAGCGTTTATGCACTTGATAAATAGTGTGTTTCAGCCTTATATGGATTCCTTTATTATTTTGTTCATTAATGATATATTGGTGTATTCTCACAGCCGGGAGGAGCATGAGAAGCACTTGAGGATTGTGCTCCAGACTTTTAGGGAGAAGAATTTATACGCTAAGTTCTCTAAGTACGAGTTCTGGTTAGACTCAGTGGAATTCTTGGGTCACATAATATCCAGTGAGGGGATTAAGATGAATCCGAAAAAGATTGAGGCAGTTCAGAGTTGGCCCAGACCTTCTATAGCTATAGAGATTCAGATTTTTCTTTGATTGCCTGGCTATTATCGCTTATTTAAGTGGGTTTTCATCTATCGTAGCCCTATTAACTAAGCTGACTTAGAAGGGTGCCCCATTTAGGTGGTGTGACAAGTGTGAGGAGAGCATTCAGTAGATCAAGACTGCCATGACTACAACTCAGTGGTGGTTTTGCCTTCACTATCGGGTACATATACAGTCTACTGTGATGCTTTATGGGTTGGCATTGGATGTGTATAGATCCAAGATAATATAGTGATTGCTTATGCTTTGCATCAATTGAAGCCCCATGAGAAGAACTACCTAGTGCATGGTTTGGAGTTATCAGCTATTGTACACACGCTCAAGATTTGGAGGCATTATCTTTATGGCGTATCTTGTGAGTGTAACGACCCTGTCACGCCCCGACCTCGGGGAGCGTGACCGGCGCTCAACCGAGATACCCCGATCAAGCAAGCCTTTACAATACTTTCTACCCAACTCACCCATAAAAAAAGAGAAGAATATATTTCATTAATTTGACAGTAAGAGGTCATGTGAATAACACCAGTTCATTTCAATTAGTTACGTCATTCACAAGTCTCCAAAACAATACATTTTACAATCATAGTTAAAGTGGAGCAGATAATACGATTACAACATTTGTAGTTTAACCTTCCCCAAAATAGATACAACCCACACTATGTCTACGGAGCCTCTAAGAGGAACATAAGAGTGCTATGATAGTGCTGGCAACAAGGCCCCGGCTATACCTCAAAATGCTATGTACAAAGGATAGAAATATAGACCCCGCAATAAAGTGGGGCTCACCAAGTCAGTTGAGGAGAGGGTGTGCTGCTATCACTGGTCAACACCACCTACTATGGAACCACCAGCATCCATTAAAGATGCAGTGCCCCCGACAAAAGAGACGTTAGTACATATGGAATAGTACTAGTATGAAAACTAAACACCCTCTTCACAATGTCGTGTGGGTCGACATCACATCACATCCCGCTAGCAATAATCTCATCCCATTTAAGGGGAAACATCTTAACACACCAATCTCATCCCATAATAGGGGAAACAGTCTCATCACATTAACACGGGGATTTACCCCTCAATCACTCCTACACTGGCATGTGTAGTTTCGAGGTTAGGTTGTTCCGACCTACCCTTCCTTAGTGGCTAAATGATACTCCCAAGGCATTTATTATTAAAAGGATTTACCACTCATTTCGTAATCTTTTTTATATCATTCATTTCATTGGCACCAATGTCCATGACGCAATATCATTCTTGGCACGATAGTCGCACATCATATTCATGTTCTCTTCTTTCACTTTCAAATATCACATTGGATAATCAACAACAAGACCTTTCTTATTAAGACTTTAAACACATATTTGCGCAATTTAGAGTCTTAGGCACATGTGATTTCTTACACAATTGACATGATATCTTTCATTAGAATCACGCTTTTAAATCATAACATAATAACACGCAACCCATACTTAATCCACATTCTCAAACACGGATTTTGGCCCTCATTCGAGGACGAATGATCTTAAACGGGGGAGGATATAAGGCCCCGTAAAATTTTACCTAAAACCCGGGGTTTCTTGGTGTCGAATTAGACTTATGCATTGTTGATTATAGAGATCCTTTGCGGTGAGCTTGCTCACCGCGGTTCAAATTTTTTTGGATTGAACAGTGAGTTGAGGATTTAAAGAAAATTTTTGGAAATGCAAGGCGTTTCTGCGGCCCATTCTGCAATCGCAGAACTGATCTGCAGACCAAAGATCTGCCGCAGGCTGAGGCAAAAATCTTGGCAAATGTTTGGACCATTATGCGATCCATTATGCGACCACATAATCATTTTGTGGGCTGCATAACCCATCGCATACTCGGCACAAAATAATTCCGGAGGGCAGTTTTACGGCGCATTATGTGACCGCAGAATAGCCCTGCGAACCGCCGGCCGATCGCTGAGTGAGGCAGGGGTTCCTAGTTCCGGAGGGCTATTATGCGGTCTATTCTTCGGACCGCAGATCTTCATCGGGGCTTCATTTTTCTAACTTTTTAACCCAGCCCTATCTCGATAATTAGACGTAAGGGACCATTTCTAAAGGGGATATCTGGTATTTTTAGAGAGAATGAGTGCCCTAGAGTGAGAGGTGAAGTCCCTAAGCTAATTGTTCCTCCAAAATTTTGTCCAAGCTTTGAAATTCAACAAGAAAGCTCACAAGGCCTTCAACCAAGAGGTAATATTCTAGCCCTAACCCTCAATTACAAAATTTTGTTTAGGAATAGGTAATGGGGAGGAAGGTTTTGTGGATGAGGGTTGTTGTTTATGCATGCATGTACATTTATGAGTTGTGGGAAGATTGTTGAGCTCATTTGGATAAACTTTGGGCAGTGGGATGAAATAATCCACCATAAGAGAACCTTGAAACCTTAATGCACACCTAGTATTTGATAAAATACTGAAGTGAGCTGGAACAATGAACTCCTTCCTAATTTGTGTTTAATTTTGCTATATCTCTAAATAGATCAAAGTTGCTAGGATTCTGGAACTGTGTAGTGAATTAAGGAAAGCTCAAAGTGAGGTATGTTGGCAAAACTCTTCTCTTAGAATTGAACGCCACAATGTCCTTGTAAGTCTCGTGATGCTCATTATAAATTGATTATTCCAAATAAGCCTTGTGTCAAAATAATTATGCGTTCAATATGTATTCCAAAGATTCTTGTTACGTTGAGTTATTAGAACCCAATGTAACTCAGCTGCTATAACACACCAACAGTTTTGACTTTTGACTAACTCCCCAAATTTCCAAATTTTTCGCCATAGTTTCCCCTATAACTGGGCCTATCCACCTGTCAGAGAATCCCATAAACCAACCCTAACAACATATACATGAACCAATAATGTAACATATCATAAAAAAAATAGCAACTGCGCCCTCACGAGTAGTATATCACCAAAAAGGAACACCCTTAACATCATCTGTACAAATGATACATAATTCACATGCAATAATTTCATAAATACAATTACATAGCTATTCAAATAAATGAGGGTACTTCTTCTATGTCTGCGGTACATTATGCGACCACAGAATAGGTCTGCGGGCCGCAGAACTGCTGCAGACCCAGTTTTGGAGCACCAATTTTGCGGTCGATTTACGGACCGCAAAAGTGATATGCGGTCGCATATGCGACCGCAGATCTGCGTTCGGGCTTCAATTTTCTAATTTTATAACTCGACCACCATTTCATTTATATAGCCTAAGGGTTCATTTTTGGGAGATTACCTGATGTTATAGAGAAAGGAGAGAGCTATTCTAGAGAAAGGAAAGAGAGGGATAAGTATTTCACTACTCAACTTGAGCCAAGCCTTGAAATCTCATCAAGATAAACTTGTTAGGGCTTCAAAAAGATAAGAATTTCTTCCCCCAATTCTTTAATTTCGTATTTTGGGTAATACGAAGTGTGATTCTTGTATGAGAGTATTATTATACATGCATGCACCAACGAGATGTATGGGGAGGTTGTTGAGCTCAAATGGGTAACGATTGGGTTGTGGGATGAAGGAATCCACCATAGAAGAACCTTGAAATCATGATGCAGACCTAGTGTTTGATAAAATGCTTAAATGAGGTGAACCCACGAATATCTTCCTAATTTTGGTTCAATTTTGCCATGTTTCTAAATAGATTGAGGTTGCTAGTGTTTTCGGAACATTGTAGTAATTTAAAGAATCTCAAAGCAAGGTATGTTGGCTAAACTCTTCTCTTATAATTGAACCCCACATTACCCTTGTAAGTTACGAGTTGATCATCATAAATCGGTCATTCTGAATAAGCTTTTTGGCAAAGATATATGTTCAATACGTGTTTCAAATGCTCTTATTATGTTGTGCTACTAATTGAGGATGTGTTCAAAGTATGGATTGCGTGTCTTCATGTTATAACTCCAAGTCATGTTTCAAATGAAAGTTATTATGCCAAATTGTGTAAAGATTGTGATTCGGACTACACCTCCACCTGCATATATATATTGGGGTGAGGCGGCAGGGTCGCTTTGTGTTGGATTTTGGTATTGTTGTTACACCACCACATGCACACATATTGGGGGGAGGCGGCGGGGACACTTTGTATAGAGTTGTGGTATTGTGAGTACACCTCCACCCGCATACATTGGGGGGAGGCGATGGGGCCGCTTTGTGTAGAGTTGTGGTATTATGAGTACACCTCTACCCGCATACACTGGGATGAGGTGGCAAAGCCACTCTGTGTAAAGATGGTTGTAGAGTATCCCCAACTTGAAATTTATAATGTTATGGGATGTTCTTAATAACATCTGTTTTGACTTGTATGGCTATCTAATCCCTATTATTGTTACCTTGATTCATCATATTCATGTTGTATTTCCAAGTCCTTGAATAGATGTTTTGGTTTTTATACTAGTACGATTCGACATGTACTTACATACCTTTTTCCAAGGGCGTTGTATCTTTAATGGATGCAGTTGGTTCCACAGCGGGAGGCGGAGGTCTTTCAGGATGAGCTCCTTGGGGTCCCACCAGACATGGAGATTGATTTTGGGATTGATGTGATGCCAAACACGTAGCCTATATCTGTTCCACCCTACAGAATGGCACCAGCAGAATTGAAAGAGCTAAAGGAACAATTGAAAGATTTGTTAGAGAAGGGATTCTTCTGGCCGAGTGTGTCTCCTTGGGACACACCGGTACTATTTGTAAGAAAGAAGGATGGGTCGCAAAGGATGTGTATTGACTATCGGTAGCTCAGCAAGGTTACAATAAAAAATAAGTACCCACTGCCAAGGATAGATGACTTGTTTGACCAATTGGAGGGTGCTAAGTATTTCTCCAAGATTGATTTAAGATCCGGGTATCACCAATTGATGATCAGGGAGCAGGATATTCCGAGAACAGCTTTCAGGACCCGGTATGGACACTTTGAATTTCTGGTAATGTCTTTTGGGCTAACAAATGCCCCGACAGCTTTCATGGACCCGATGAATCGAGTCTTCATGCCTTTTCTTGACTCTTTTGTGATAGTTTTCATTGACGATATTCCGGTATATTCACGAGGTCGAGAGGACCATGCCAATCATCTCAGGATAGTTCTACAGACTCTATATCAACAAAAGTTGTATGCGAAGTTTTCGAAATATGAATATTGGCTTGAATCTGTAACATTCTTGGGTCATGTCATCTCCAGAGAAGGAATTAAGGTCGATCCTCAGAAGATTTCAGCGGTGAGAAATGGGCCTAGACCTACTACCCCAATAGAGATTCGCAGTTTCTTAGGCTTAGCTGGGTATTACAGAAAGTTTATGGAGGTATTCTCTACCCTTGCCTCGTCGTTGACTAAATTGATGTAGAAGGCGGTTAAGTTATAATGGCCAGATGCTTGTGAAAGGAGCTTTCAACAATTTAAATTGAGGTTGACTACGACAGCAGTGTTGTCCCTACCAGAGGGTACAAATGGGTTTGTGGTATATTGCGATGCTTCAAGAATCAGACTTGGGTATGTATTAATGCAACATAGAAAGGTGATAGCTTATGCTTCTAGGGAACTCAAGAATCATGAAAAGAACTATACAACACATGATTTAGAGCTTGCAGCAGTGGTCTTTGCATTGAAGATTTGACGTCATTATTTGTATGGAGTCCATGTGGATATATTTACGGACCATAAGAGCCTCCAATACACTTTCAAACAGAAGGAGTTAAATCTGAGGAAGAGAAGGTGGCTTGAATTACTCAAGGATTACGACATTACCGGGAAGGCTAATGTTGTAGAGGATTCTCTTAGCCGGAAATCTATGGGTAGTTTGGCTCACTTGGATGCATATCAAAGATTGTTGGCCAAGGAGGTTCATCGATTTGCTAGTTTGGAAGTTTGTCTTGCGTATTCTAGTGAAGGAGGAGTGATTGTGCAAAATAGGGCTGAATCATTACTTGTTGTGGAAGTCAAGGAAAAGTAATACAACGACCCGTTGTTGGTACAATTGAATGGGGGAATTCATAAACATAAGACCATGGCCTTTTCTCTTGGCATGGATGATGGTACACTAAAGTACCAAGGGCGACTATGCGTTCCAAATGTGGATGGTCTCCGGGAAAGAATCATGACCGAGGCTCACACTTCTAGGTGTTTCGTGCACCCGGGCTACACAAAGATGGATCATGATCTTAAGGAAGTCTACTGGAGAATGTTATGAAGAGGAATGTAGCGGACTTTGTGGAAAGATATCCAAATTGTCAGCAAGTGAAGGCCGAACACCAAAGGCCGTGTGTGTTGGCACAGAACATAGAAATCTCAATGTGGAGGTAGGAGATGATCAATATGGACTTTGTGGTAGGACTACCTCTCACTCCTCGCAAGTTTGACTCGATTTGGGTAATTGTGGACCGACTCATCAAATCAGCACACTTCTTACCTGTTAAGGCTACCGACACAGCATAACAGTATGCTTAGTTGTATATCAAAGAGATAGTCAGGTTGCATGGCACTCTAGTTTCAGTTATCTCAGATCGGGGGGCACCGTTCACGGCTAATTTTTGGAAGAAGATTCAACAAGGTTTGGGTACTCAAGTGAATCGTAGTAGAGCCTTTCACCCGTAGACTGACGGGCAGGCAGAGCGTATTATTCAGACGCTTGAGGATATGTTGCGCGCTTGTATTCTTGACTTTACGGGTAGCTGGGATGATCATTTTCCACTCATAGAATTTGCCTACAACAACATTTATCATGCTAGTATCCAGATGGCACCGTTCGAGGCTTTATATGGTAAGAGATGTAGATCTCCCATTGGGTGGTTCGAGATTGGTGAAGTAGAATTGATAGGGTCGGACCTTGTGCAACAGGCTCTGGAGAAGGTTAATATCATTACAGAATGGTTGAAAACTGCTCAGAGTCGTCAAAAGTCCTATTCGAATGTGCGTCGTAGGGATTTGGAGTTCAAAGAAGATGACTGGGTATTCTTGAAGGTTTCCCCCTTGAAGGGCTTAATATGGTTTGGTAAGAAAGGAAAATTGAGTCTGAGGTATGTCAGACCGTATAGGATCATTCAGAGAATTGGTCAGGTGGCGTACAAGCTTGAGCTACCACCTAAGATGTCATTAGTGCACCCGGTATTCCATGTGTCTATGTTGAAGAAGGTAGTTGGAGATCCATCGCTTATGGTGCCAGTTGAGACAATTGAGGTTAATGAAGAACTGACCTATGAAGATATTTCAATTGCCATTCTTGATAGGCAAGTCTGAAAGCTAAGAAATAAAGAGATTGGCTCTGTGAAAGTGCTACGGCGAATCCAACAGGATGAAGAGGCTACTTGGGAAGCCGAGGAAGAAATGAAGAAGAAGTACCCTCATTTGTTTAAATAGCTATGTAATTGTATTTATGAAATTGATGCCTGTGAATTATGTATCACTTGTATAGTTGATGTTAAAGGGTGTTCCTTCCTGATTATATGTTGCTTATGAGGCTACGGTTGGTATTGTTTTGTGTTATGTTACGTCATTGGATTATGTATATTTTGTTAGGATCTGTTCCTAGGGTTCTCTGTGTAACACTCCGGAAAATTTCGAAGTACTTAAGTGTAAAGCCCGCTAAAATTTGCAAAGAAAATAATATTTCATGGTGCCGGACTAGGCTTACGTGTTTGAGGATAATGCACCGGAAAATAAAGGAAAATGTTTGGCGGAAAAACACGTTTATGTGGTCCATTATGCGACCGCATAATCACTCTGCGGGCCGCATAATGGCCGCAGAAGTGAGCAGGAGATGGCCATTATGGAAGCAGCTATGCGGTCGACTATGGGACCACATAACTGTTATGTGGTGCATTATGCAACCGCGTAACAGTTATGCGGACCGCATAGTGACCGCATACACAGACAGATTTTTTATCATTTTTGTTAGCGATTATGCGACCGATATGCGGTCCGCATATCCATTATGCAGTCGCATATACGACCGCAGAACCGTTCCGGAGCTCCATTGTTGGGTTTTGAAAACCCGACCCTATTTGGTTAAATACACTCTTTGGGCCATTTTTGAACTATAATCTGATATTTTAGAGTGAGAGAGAGTGCCCCTAGAGTGAGAAGGTGTTCTTCAATAATTGTTCTTCAATTCTTGCCCATGTTTTGGAAGATTAAGAAGGGAAACTCACTAGGTCTTCATCCTAGAGGTAAGATTCTACACCCTAATCCTCACTTTCGAATTTTGTGTATAATTGGATAATTAGCAAGATAATCTCTGGGCAAGAGGGTAGTTTATTTACATGCATGTGATATCAAGGGGTGTAGGAAGATTGTTGAACTAGGCATGGTAAATATTGGGTTGGGGGATGATGGAATTCTCCATAAAAGAGCCTTGAAACCTTATGCACACCTTGTGTTTGATAAAATGCTCAAATGAGATAGAACCATGATCATCTTCCTAATTTTGGTTCAATTTATTATATTTCTAAAAAAGATTGAAGTTGCTAAGAATTCCAGAACATTTAGAGTGTAAAGAAGCTCAAGTGAGGTATGTTGGCTAAACTCTTCTTTAAGAATTGGAATTCCCAATATCCTTGTAAGTTGCGAGATGTTGGTTATAAATGGAGTATTCCGATAAGTTTTGTTAGGAAGATATATGTTCAATTCGTTTTTCAAATGCTCTTATCATATTGCATTATAAATTGAGGATGTGTCCCAAACTATGGATTATGTATCCACGTGTTATAATTTCTAGTAGTGATTTATATGAAAGTTATTATGCCAAGTTGTGTAGAGATTGTGATTATGATACACCTCCACCTGCATACATTGGGAGGAGGCAGCATGACCTCTTTGTGGGGATTATGATATAGAGATTGTGATTGTGATACACCTCCACCCGCATATATATTTGGGTGAGGCGGCATGACTGCTTTGTGTAGGGATTATGGTATTGTGGGACTGCACCTCCACCCGCTTACATTAAGGTAAGGCGGTACGACCGCTTTGTGTATAGTTTTGGTATTATTGTGGAACCACCGCCCGCATACATTGGGGTGAGGCGGCATAGCCGCTTTGTGTTGTTATTGGTATCGTTGATGCATTTCCACCCACATACATTGGGTTAGGTGACATAGCCTCTTTGTGTAGGTTCTTGGTACTGTGGTTATACATCCACCCGCATACATTGGGGTGAGGCGGTAGGGCCGCTTGATTAGAGTTGTGGTATTGCACGTACACCTCCACCTGCATACATCGGGTGAGGCGGCCGAGCCGCTTTGTAAGATGATGGTTACAGAGGATCTCATCTTAAATCCTATAAATGTTATTGATAGCTTTTAATAAGCTTGCTATGGTTTAAACGGTTATCTATATTATTTTATTGTTGCACTGGTTCATTATATTCATCTTGTATTTCTGAATTCTTAAATTAGTACTATTCGTACTAGTACTATTCGACGGTACTAACGTCCCTTTTTGCCGGGGGCGCTGCATCTTTAAATGGATGCAGGTGGTTCCACAACAGGAGATATTGATAAGTGATAGCAGCACACTTTCTTCCCAGCTGACTTGGTGAGCCCCACTTCATCCCGGGGTCATGTATCTTTTATTCTTTGTATATTCTGTTTGTGGTATAGCTGGGGCCTTATTGCCGGCATTATCATTGTACCCATATTTATCTATAGAGGCTCCGTAGACATAGTGTGGGTTGTATAATAGTGCTGGAGAAGTCAAACTCGTGTGTTGTGCTTGAATTACTATTTCCACTTCAGATTATGAAAAATGTGTTTGGATTGAGACTTTAAAATAAAGTAACTGATGGTAAGAATTTGGTATTGCAACATGATCACTTTATTGGTTGATTAACGAAAACATATATATTCTCTTTATTTCATGAATGAGTTTGGGTAGAAGAAAATCTAATAGGCTTGATCAGCCGGGTTCACTTGGTTGAGCGCCAGTCACTCTCCTTGGTTTTGGGGCGTGGCACTCTGGTAGGTGTAGCAAAATAAAGAGAATTGGAAATTTAGAGAGTTAGAAAAATTTGGAACTACTGGTGTGTGATGTAGCAGCTGAGTCACATTGGATGCTAGTGGTTAACTTTGACCCTCATTCGAGGACAAATGATCTTATGTGGGGGAGGATGTAAGGCCCCGTAAAAAATATACCTAAAACTCAAGATTTCGTGGTGCCAAGGTAGAAAACTTTTGGCAGAATAGAGCATTTCTACGGCCCACTATGCGGCTGCAGAATCACTTTGCAAGCCACAGAATGGTCGCAGAGTGAAGCAAAAAATGGGGCAAATTTTGGATGACATTTTGCGGTCAATTATGCGACAACAAAATTGTTTCGCGGGCCGCACAACAATCGCAAAATCAGCATGGAAATTTCTAGAGGGAAGTTTTGCGGTGGATTATGTGACTGCAAAACAGGTCTGTTGTGCATTATGCGACCGCAGAATAGGTCTGTGGGCCGTAGAACTGTCGCAGACCCAACCCAAAGGTCCTGGTTTTGGAGCACCAATTGTGCGGTCTATTTACGGACCGCAAAAGTGTTATACGGTCGCATATGCGATCGCAGATCTGCACCGGGGCTTCATTTTTCTAATTTTATAGATTGACCCCCATTTCATTTATCTAGCCTATGAGATCATTTTTGGGGGATTACCTGATGTTTTAGAGAGAGGAGAGAGCCATTCTAGAGAGAGGAAAGGGAGGGATAAGGATTTCACTAATCAACTTGAGTCAAGCCTTGAAATCTCATCAAGAGGAACTTGTTAGGGCTTTTAAAAGATAAGAATTTCTTCCCCCAATTCATCAATTTTGGATTATGGGTAATAGCGAATGTGATTCTTGTATGAGAGTATTATTATACATGCATGTACCAACGAGATTTATGGGGAGGTTGTTGAGCTCAAATGGGTAACGATTGGGCTGTGGGATGAAGGAATCCACCATAGAAGAAACTTGAAGTCATGATGCACACCTAGTGTTTGATAAAATGCTTAAATGAGGTGAACCCATGAATATCTTCCTAATTGTGGTTCAATTTTGCTATGTTTCTAAATAGATTGAGGTTGCTAGAGTTTTTGGAACATTGTAGTAATTTAAGGAAGCTCAAACCAAGGTATGTTGTCTAAACGTTTCTCTTATAATTGAACCCCACATTACCCTTGTAAGTTACGAGTTGATCATCATAAATCGGTCATTCTGAATAAGCTTTGTGGCAAAGATATATGTTCAATACATGTTTCAAATGATCTTATTATGCTGTGCTACTAATTGAGGATGTGTTCAAAGTATGGATTGCGTGTCTTCATGTTATAACTCCAAGTCGTGTTTCAAATGAAAGTTATTATGCCAAATTATGTAAAGATTGTGATTCGGACTACACCTCCACCTGCATATATATATTGGGGTGAGGCAGCAGGGCCGCTTTGTGTTGGATTTTGGTATTGTTGTTACACCACCACATGCACACACATTGGGGAGAGGCGGCGGGGACACTTTGTGTAGAGTTGTGGCATTGTGAGTACACCTCCACCCGCATTTACTGGGGGGAGGCGACGGGGTCGCTTTGTGTAGTATTGTGACCGCACCTCCACCTGTATACCTTGGGGTAAGGCGGCAAGGCCGCTCTATGTAAAGATGGTTATAGAGGATCCCCAACTTGAAATTTATAATGTTATGGGAAGTTCTTAATAACATTTGTTTTGACTTGTATGGCTATCTAAGCCCTATTATTGTTACCATGATTCATCATATTCATGTTGTATTTCCAAGTCCTTGAATATATGGTCTGGTTTTCATACTAGTACTATTCGACATGCACTAATGTCCCTTTTTTCCGGGGGCGGTGCATCTTTAATGGATGCAAGTGATTCCGCAGCGGGAGGCATTGACCAGTGATAGAGATACACTTTTTCCCAGCTGGCTTGGTTAGCCCCACTTCATTCCGGGGTTGTGCATCTTTTGTTCTGTGTGTATTATGTTTTGAGGTATAGCCGGAGCCTTGTTGCCGACACCATCATTGTACTCTTTTATATCTATTAGAGGCTCCGTAGACATAGTGTATTGTTTTAGAGACTTATAAATGAAGTAACTAATAGTGATGGAACTAGTGTTGTTCATGAACCCTCGTGGTATTAATTAATAAAGTTTATATTCTCTTTATTTATGGGTGAGTTGGGTAGAAGAAAATCCAGCAGGCTTGCTCGGCCGGGTTATCTCGGTTGAGCGCCGGTCTTGCTCCCCGAGGTCGGGGCGTGACAAAAGGATTTACCACTCATTTCTTAATCTTTTTCATATCATTCATTTCATTGGAACCAATGGCCATGGCGCAATATCATTCTTGGCACGATGGCCGCACATCATATTTCATGTTCTCTTCTTTCACTTTCAAATATCACCATGGATAATCAACAACAAGGCCTTTCTAATTAAGACATTAAACACATATTTGAGCAATTAAGGGTTTTAGGCATATGTGATTTCTTACACAATTGACATGATAGCTTTCATTAGAATCACACTTTTAAATCATAACATAATAACACACAGCCCATACTCAAACCACATTCTCAAACATTAAATCAACATAACAAGAATCTTTGGAATACATATTGAACGCATAATTATTTTGACACAAGGTTTATTTGGAATAATCAATTTATAATGAGCATCACGGGACTTGCAAGGACATTGTGGGTTTCAATATTAAGAGAAGAGTTTAGCCAACATACCTCGCTTTGAGCTTTCTTTAATTCACTACACAGTTCCGGAATCCTAGCAACTTTGATCTATTTATAGATATAGCAAAATAAAACACAAATTAGGAAGGAGTCCATAGTTCCAGCTCACTTGAGCATTTTATCAAACACTAGGTGTGCATTAAGGTTTCAAGGCTCATAGACAACCCCTAGGATAGACTTGCTCTGATACCAAGTTTGTCACGACCCAACTGGAGGGTCATGACTAGCACCCGGGCCATACTTGCCGAGCACCAACGTACATTTTATCTAACCTTCCTTATTATCTTTAAGGGCCGACAAGACCAATATAAATGAAAGACTTGGATCATGAACATCCAACAATGAAAGATAATGTCATGAACATACGTAACATGGGACGACAAGGCTGTCAAGAAACTATATATAAGGTACGAGCTACCATGGTGCCATGAAAGACTATACAACAAAAATCAGCCGACAAGGCATTCCAAACCATACATGAGTCGACACCTGTCTATGAGCCTCTAAAAGAACATAAGTGCTACAACATTGCCGGAACAGGGCCCCGACATACCCATAATGTCTATAACAAAAATGCATACCAAGACCACGGCAAGTCCGGAGAAAGGATCTTGCCAATAACGCTGAACCGGATAGCCTACTGTGATGGGGGAGCTGCGTCTACCCGTCTATCAGGACCTGCAGCACGACATGCAGCATCCACAAATAAAAAGGACGTCAGTACGAATAAAGTACTGAGTATGTAAGGCAGAATAGCATAAGTAAGAACAATAATGTAAACAGTGATAGGGAATATACAACCTATGACATCTGGGTACCTCTGAGGGCTACTGACATGAAATACATGATACATACATATATATATATATACATAAACGTTTAAAACATATGCCTTTGTGGGCATCATCATCATCATATCGTACCCGGCCATAATAGGCTCGGTAAAACGTACCCGGCCATCATAGGGCTCGGTAGAATCGTACCCGGCCACGTGGAGCTCGGTAAAACCCAACTGATCAGTGGTTGCACAATAGGTGCCATACCCGGCCAACTATAGCGCGGCTCGGTAGAGTAAAATAGATACATATATATGATGCATGCTGGACTCATTGGAATCACATTTTGAACCTTTCAGAGTGACGTAAGGTCGGTATCCTTCGTACACGTTATTAGGATTAACTCTTCATCAAGAATCTTATAAGAATCAGGAACTACCAACAACATTGATAATATAAGAATAAGAGAAGTAACATCAATATCAATCGTTTCATAAGAAGGGCAGCAATGTAAGTACTGCTAGCTTCTAAGAGTAGAGTATCTTTGGGAGCTCGTTCATTACATTATGTACAATTGGAGTCGTGCAAAAGAATGAAGGGGATAGCCTCACATACCTTGTATATACTGCCCAACCTCAAGCTATGCAAATATCACGACTCCTTAGTCTACAATAAAAGAAATGACACTATCATTATCGTTTAAGCGTCGTAACTATTATGTATCGACCGCAACCTATTTTACGATGAAACGGACAGCACCTCCCCTATTTATATGACTTCACACAAGTCAATACAATCACCAAACAGCCCAAACAACATCATTAATAATCATATTGAGCCTCCAAAACAGTCCACCAACTAACAACGTTACTACCAAGCCTTTCGATATATATTTCACAAGTTCTAGCATCAACGACTTAGCCACAACTTGGATAATCTTAAATATATATAGAGTAAGAGGTTCATTACCTTTAAACAGAAAGAACAACTCCAATTTGACCTTAATTTTCCACGAAATATCCCTTCAATTCTGCCACAAGAACAAGGAAGCGAAACTAGCAATTAATTCGGGTTTTTCGGCACTAGAATTACTTTAGAAGACTTGAAATCACCTAGGGTTGATATTAAAAACTTGAAGGTGTATTTACAGAACATAAAGCACTTAAAACAACCTCCCACACGAGCTGGAACAACACAAAAATCAGCAACAACAAGAAGAACAAGAAACTTACTAGCGCCACGGGATTCCCGATATTTGATTTGTGTTGTTTGCCCTTTGTTTGGATCTTGGATCATGAGAGAACCTTGAGAGACTGTTTTTAGGGTTATAAGGTCTGAATATACTGAAAAATAATGACTTAAAACGGGGTTGAGTTATCTTATATATGTCCAAATGTCTTAAACCGCCTTTGTGGGCCCCATAGAGAGCAGCTTGGCGCACTCTCGCGAAAACGCGAATATCTCTCTATTCCGAGATCGTATCGACGAACGGTTTAATGCGTTGGAAACTAGACTCATAGATCTTCAATTTGATAGGTAGATCACCCCATAATTCCAAGCACATTGGGAGTAAAATGCAGTAACATTTGACCTAAAGTTTAAGTAAAATTATAAACCTAAGTTGCGACAACTTTTATCGACTTTTATTTCATAACTCGCTTGACTTCAAGACTTATGATGCGGATATTATATGATTCAAATACATTAAAACAAGACCTCTTGGGACAGTTAATCACCTCTAGTGTTATCCGAAAATACGGGTTACAACATCCTTGATTAGCTTAACTTCAAATACTTGTTAACCACTCTTATACACCCTTGTATCGTTTAAGACCAATAGGATTAACTTATTATCATCTCAAAGATAATCTCTTCTTGGATTTACGTCGACTACCTTACGGCGTGATCTATGATATGCGAATTTGGGTTGTAACATCCTCTCCCCCTTAGGAACATTCGTCCTCGAATGTAAGGGTTTATGGGGTGTCTAACTCATCGTGGATTCCGACGGAGATTTCCGGCTGAGTTTCCCCCATAAAATGGACACTAGCCAAACTTGCAAGCAGTTAAACCCAACCTATGGCCATACAAGACTATACAAAGCATTATGGATATGTACATTATCTGCATATCACCATTTTGTATTAAAAAAAAGAGTATTCACAAGCTATTGGTTACCTCATAGAGCCGTTTCACCTTATAATGCGTCCTTCTTTCCCCCGGTATCCTCGTTATTTTCACTCTGGAATAGGTAAGGGTATTTAGACTTCATCTCCTCTTCTGCTTCCCATGTCATTTCTTCTATATTCTTGTTCCTCCATAATACTTTCACGGAAGCTACATCCTTTGTTCTCAGCTTGCGGACTTGTCGATCTAATATAGCCACTGGCAGTTCATCATATGATAGATCCTTTGTAACTTGTACATCTTTGATAGGGATGACCCGAGAAGGGTCTCCAATACATTTCCTCAACATAGATACATGGAATACCGGGTGGACAAATTCCAATTCAGATGGCAATTCTAACTCGTAAGCAACCCATCTTTCTTCCGCACGAACAAGACTGGTGCACCCCAAGGTGAAGTGCTAGGCCTAATGAAACCCTTATCCAGCAAGTCCTTCAACTGAACCTTCAACTCTCGCAACTCTGCCGGGGCCATCCTGTATGGAGGGATAGAGATCGGTTGAGTGTCAGGCAACGCATCAATGCTAAACTCAATCTCCCTTTCAGGAGGAAGGCCTGGGAGTTCATCTGGGAAAACATCTGGAAATTCATTGACCACGGGGATGGATTGTAGAGTAGGCGGCTTCGCCTCCACATCCCTAACACGAACAAGATGATAAATGTAACCTTTTGAGATCATCTTCCTTGCCTTAAGATAGGAAATAAACCTACCTTTCGGCATAGCAATGTTCCCCTTCCATTCAATGGTGGGTTCACCCGGAAACTGAAACCTAACCATCTTCGTACGACAGTCAACAGTTGCATAGCATGAGGCCAACCAGTCCATTCCCATTATCACATCGAAATCAACCATTTCTAACTCAAATAAATTTGCCGAGGTTTGACGACTACAAATCATCACAGTGCAACCTTTATATACCCTTCTAGCAATCACAGAATCTCCTAACGGAGTGGATACCGCAAGTGGTTTACTTATCAATTCAGGTTCAATGCCAAACTTATTAGCCACAAAGGGTGTAACATATGATAAGGTAGATCCTGGATCAATTAGCGCATATACATCATAAGAAAACACAGACAATATACCTGTAACAACATCCGGAGATGATTCGAGATCTTGTCGACCTACTAGAGCATAGGTTCGATTTTGAGCACCACTCGAACTCGGCACTGAACCTCTACCTCTACCACGACCTGTCGACTGTTGAAAACCTTGTGCTGGAGGTCGAACTGATGAGGAAGAACCAGACACAGATCCAGTCGGTTGAGCCATACCACCACCTCCTCTGTTAGGACAATCCCGCATCATATGGCCACGCTGTCCGCAAGAATAGCACGCATCGGAACCTCGACGGCACAGTCCAAAGTGGGCCTTGCCGCACTGATCACAACGAGGTGTTGGGGGTCTCGTCTGACTAGTATCTCTATGAAATTGTGAGCCTGATGCCCTCGAACTCTGACCTGAACCAGAATAGGTAAATCGATCATACCGAGGCCTCTGAAACTGTGGAGGAGCACTAGCTACAGGTGGCGCCGAACTCCTCGAAGATTGGGGCCTGATACTGCCTCTGAACTCATCAGAATACCCTGCAAATCTTGCCCTCTTATGCTGGCCCCTATCCTGCTCCCTATCTGCCCTTTGCTGGCGCTTACGATCCTCTAGGGTCTGGGCATAAGCCTGAATACGGGAAATATCCATGCCCTCTACCAAGGAGGCTGTTGTGCACTCATTTATCAGATGTGGTCCCAACCCGTTCACGAACAGATGCACCCTATCACTCATCTCTGACACCATATGGGGAGCATACCTTGCTAAAGAATCAAACTGTATACTATACTCTCGTACACTCATATTACCCTGTCGAAGGTTCAAGAACTTATCAGCTCTTGCTCGTCGTATCTCAACTGGCAAGTAGTGACGAAGAAAGGCCTCAGAAAATTCCTTCCACACGGCTAGAGGAGCGTTCGGACCCCTAGATCTCTCCCAACTATCATACCAGAAAACCGCTAAATCCCGTAACCGATAAGAAGCCAACTCTACTGCCTCCGTATCACTAGCATGCATAACCCGCAATGTACGATGAACCTGATCAATAAATGTTTGTGGGTCCTCCTTGGGATCTGATCCGGTAAACACTGGAGGGTCTAGATTAATAAAATCACGAACTCTCGCACTAACCGGTTTATCAGCAACACCGGTATTCTGCCTCTGAGCCTGAGCAGCTACCAAGCTAGTCAACAACTGCACTGCACTGCGCATATCGTGGTCTGTAGTGCCAGACGGTGGAACTGGATGTACTGGGTGCCTCCTAATATCCTCTGGAGGAGACGGAGAGGTATGAGACGGCATCTCACTCTGAGCCTCACTTTGGCCTGCTCTGGCTGGAGGGACCTGAATGTTACCCTCGCCCACAGCTGTATCAAGCCGTTTACTAATCGCTTGCTTCCTAGTCGAAGGCATCGCTGAAAGAAAACAATGTGAATATTAGATATGAACACTTACAACTCAACTCTACGCACGATCTAGATTTAGGAAGAAGGTAACAACCCTAGATGTCATGTAGCCTCCTGATTATAAATGTGGCGCGCTACACATCCATAATCAAAACTCTACTAGACACGGCTCATAGACAACCCCTAGGATAGACTTGCTCTGATACCAAGTTTGTCACGACCCAACTGGAGGGTCATGACTAGCACCCGGGCCATACTTGCCGAGCACCAACGTACATTTTATCTAACCTTCCTTATTATCTTTAAGGGCCGACAAGACCAATATAAATGAAAGACTTGGATCATGAACATCCAACAATGAAAGATAATGTCATGAACATACGTAACATGGGACGACAAGGCTGTCAAGAAACTATATATAAGGTACGAGCTACCATGGTGCCATGAAAGACTATACAACAAAAATCAGCCGACAAGGCATTCCAAACCATACATGAGTCGACACCTGTCTATGAGCCTCTAAAAGAACATAAGTGCTACAACATTGCCGGAACAGGGCCCCGACATACCCATAATGTCTATAACAAAAATGCATACCAAGACCACGGCAAGTCCGGAGAAAGGATCTTGCCAATAACGCTGAACCGGATAGCCTACTGTGATGGGGGAGCTGCGTCTACCCGTCTATCAGGACCTGCAGCACGACATGCAGCATCCACAAATAAAAAGGACGTCAGTACGAATAAAGTACTGAGTATGTAAGGCAGAATAGCATAAGTAAGAACAATAATGTAAACAGTGATAGGGAATATACAACCTATGACATCTGGGTACCTCTGAGGGCTACTGACATGAAATACATGATACATACATATATATATATATACATAAACGTTTAAAACATATGCCTTTGTGGGCATCATCATCATCATATCGTACCCGGCCATAATAGGCTCGGTAAAACGTACCCGGCCATCATAGGGCTCGGTAGAATCGTACCCGGCCACGTGGAGCTCGGTAAAACCCAACTGATCAGTGGTTGCACAATAGGTGCCATACCCGGCCAACTATAGCGCGGCTCGGTAGAGTAAAATAGATACATATATATGATGCATGCTGGACTCATTGGAATCACATTTTGAACCTTTCAGAGTGACGTAAGGTCGGTATCCTTCGTACACGTTATTAGGATTAACTCTTCATCAAGAATCTTATAAGAATCAGGAACTACCAACAACATTGATAATATAAGAATAAGAGAAGTAACATCAATATCAATCGTTTCATAAGAAGGGCAGCAATGTAAGTACTGCTAGCTTCTAAGAGTAGAGTATCTTTGGGAGCTCGTTCATTACATTATGTACAATTGGAGTCGTGCAAAAGAATGAAGGGGATAGCCTCACATACCTTGTATATACTGCCCAACCTCAAGCTATGCAAATATCACGACTCCTTAGTCTACAATAAAAGAAATGACACTATCATTATCGTTTAAGCGTCGTAACTATTATGTATCGACCGCAACCTATTTTACGATGAAACGGACAGCACCTCCCCTATTTATATGACTTCACACAAGTCAATACAATCACCAAACAGCCCAAACAACATCATTAATAATCATATTGAGCCTCCAAAACAGTCCACCAACTAACAACGTTACTACCAAGCCTTTCGATATATATTTCACAAGTTCTAGCATCAACGACTTAGCCACAACTTGGATAATCTTAAATATATATAGAGTAAGAGGTTCATTACCTTTAAACAGAAAGAACAACTCCAATTTGACCTTAATTTTCCACGAAATATCCCTTCAATTCTGCCACAAGAACAAGGAAGCGAAACTAGCAATTAATTCGGGTTTTTCGGCACTAGAATTACTTTAGAAGACTTGAAATCACCTAGGGTTGATATTAAAAACTTGAAGGTGTATTTACAGAACATAAAGCACTTAAAACAACCTCCCACACGAGCTGGAACAACACAAAAATCAGCAACAACAAGAAGAACAAGAAACTTACTAGCGCCACGGGATTCCCGATATTTGATTTGTGTTGTTTGCCCTTTGTTTGGATCTTGGATCATGAGAGAACCTTGAGAGACTGTTTTTAGGGTTATAAGGTCTGAATATACTGAAAAATAATGACTTAAAACGGGGTTGAGTTATCTTATATATGTCCAAATGTCTTAAACCGCCTTTGTGGGCCCCATAGAGAGCAGCTTGGCGCACTCTCGCGAAAACGCGAATATCTCTCTATTCCGAGATCGTATCGACGAACGGTTTAATGCGTTGGAAACTAGACTCATAGATCTTCAATTTGATAGGTAGATCACCCCATAATTCCAAGCACATTGGGAGTAAAATGCAGTAACATTTGACCTAAAGTTTAAGTAAAATTATAAACCTAAGTTGCGACAACTTTTATCGACTTTTATTTCATAACTCGCTTGACTTCAAGACTTATGATGCGGATATTATATGATTCAAATACATTAAAACAAGACCTCTTGGGACAGTTAATCACCTCTAGTGTTATCCGAAAATACGGGTTACAACATCCTTGATTAGCTTAACTTCAAATACTTGTTAACCACTCTTATACACCCTTGTATCGTTTAAGACCAATAGGATTAACTTATTATCATCTCAAAGATAATCTCTTCTTGGATTTACGTCGACTACCTTACGGCGTGATCTATGATATGCGAATTTGGGTTGTAACATCAACAATCTTCCCACAACTCATGAATGTACATGTATGCATAAACAACAACCCTCATCCTCAAAACCTTCCTCCCCAATACCTATTCCCAAAACAAATTTCATAATTGAGGGTTAGGGCTAGAATCTTACCTCTTGGTTGAAGGTCCTTGTGAGCTTTCTTGTTGAATTTCAAAGCTTCGACAAGATTTTGGAGGAACAATTATTTTAAGGACTTCACCTCTCACTCTAGGGCACTCTTTCTCTCTAAAAATACTAGATATCCCCTTCAGAAATGGTCCCTTATGACTAATTATCGAGATAAGGTCGGGTTAAAAATCTAGAAAAATAAAACCCTGATGCAGATCTGCGATCGCATATGCGACTGCATAATGATTCTGTGGTTTGCATAATGGCCCTCCAGAACTGGGCACCCCTACCTCACTCTGCGACCGGTCTATGGTCAACAGACCTATTCTACGTTCACATAATGCGCCGCAGAACTGCCCTCCAGAATTTGTTTGTGCCGGATCTGCTATGGTTTATGCGGCCAACAAAATGATTATGAAGCTGCATAATTGACCGCATAATGGTCCAAACATTTGCCCAGATTTCTGCTTTAGTCTGCGCCAGAATCATCAATGCATAAGTCTACTTCGGCACCACAAAACCCTGAGTTTTAGGTAAAATTTTACGGGGCCTTACAGACCCGACTGGTCGTTTCGAGCATCGGCATTCTGTTTTGTGGTTTGTGGTCTTGAATATCGTTATATGATGTATTACGACTTGCGTGCATGGTTGGTTTTGATTTTTGGGAAGTTCGGTATTGTTTCGGAAGAGTTATTTTGTATTTGGAAGCTTCAAGTTGAAAGAGTTAACCAAGGTTTGACTTCAGAGTGAACAATATCATATTAATATTTTAATTATCCTGATAGGTTCGTATGTTGATATTTTGACTTAGGCATATGTCCGTATTTGGATTTGGAGGTTTCTAGGATGATTTGGTTCTTTTTAGCGAAAGTTGGCAATTTGAAGGTCTAAAATTTTTATATGTTTGACCGGGAGTTGATTTTGATGGTATCGATCTCGGATTATTTATTTTGAAATATGAATAGGTTTGTTTTGTCATTTTAATATTGTGTGCAAAGTTTGGTCTCATTCTGAGTTTATTTGGTAGGATTCAGACGCATTGAGCGAAGTTTGAATGTTTGATATTTAAGAGATGGATTCGATCTTCGATTCTTGGTTTGATGTTTTTATTCATGTTTTGAGACTTTGGACAAGTTATAATAAACTATTTGTATTTGTTAGTATGATTTGACGGGGTCCCAAGTGGCTCGTGTGTGTTTAGGACTTTTGTTGAGAGACTAGCTAAGTTAAGGATTTGGAGTTTGGCCATGGTCACAATCAGGTCAAGACGACCTCTTTTCGGTATTTTGAGTGCACGAGCAGATTTGTAGCGTGTTTAATGATGGAAATACATATATTCTTTGTGTCTGGGAGGTTCCGGATGAGTTTTGGGGTGGTTTCAGATCATTTCGTTGGAGCTTGGGATTGCTGGTGCTGATATATCCCAATTTCGAATGTTTTGTTGCAATTGTGAACTCCGCATTTGCAAACTTCTGGTCGCAACATGTGGGGTTGTGGGTAGTCGATATCTACACCTCGACTCGGGTTTTGACAGGATAGAGGTGAATTTTGAAGGAAAGGCATTTTTGGAGTATTGAATTAGCTTGTTTAAGGTAGGTATCTCACTCTGTGATACATATGTGATCCTTTGTATGACTATTTGAACTTTGTTGCTATAATTGATTTAGCCATAGTCATGCTTTATGCACATTTTTATTGTTAAACATGTCCTTGTGCGCTTTATTGACGGGTTACGATGGATTGCCTCTTGATGATAAATTGTTATGCATTGTTGTGATAATTGTGGCACATGTAGACATATTGTGCGGGTTGATTGTCGATGCGTGGAGTATAAGGGTGACATTTAACTATTGATGTTGTGAGGAGTATAAGGGTGGCGATATGCGCCTGTGACGACACAAGGGAGGCATTTCATTATTATGTGTATGCAGCGACATAAGGGAGGCATTCCATTGTTATGTGAATACGGTGACATAAGGGAGATATTTCAATGTGATGTGCATGCGACGAAATAAGGCTGGCATAAGCTCTAATGACAGTACACTAGAAATCTTGAAATACATCATTGTTTTGGAATACAAATAACAGCAATAAGGTAAAACAGCAGAAGGTGACTTAGAGGCCTGCGAGCGGAACAACAGGTATAACTTGAAGTCTCTACAACTCAGCTCAAAACTCTAGCGACCAGCATAACCCGAGGTACCTGGTGCACAAAAATGTATATAAGCGTAGTATAATCACACCACAATCGGTACCCAATAAGTATCAAGACTAATTTCGGTGGAGTAGTGACGAGATTCAAGTCGAGACACTCACTAGACAATAACATGTGCTGAATATCAGTATGAAACTAACAATGGAAAGTATAACCAAATAAATAGCAACAAATAATAGGCATGTGATAACACGGAAAATAAACCAAAACGCATAAAATACAAATTAAAATCATTTATGGAAAATCTATGACATGTACAAATTATCAAGTTGTTCCAACAAGAGAATAACAACAAGAATCACCCCGATGTACCACATAAAATAAACACAAATCGCCCTTATGACGCCGCGTGAGCTTCACATTTAAAATATTTTTCCTTACATAGCTTCACGTGCATAAGCCCCCTTATCTCGCCGCGTGTGCATCACAATGAAGTATTTTTCCTTAATTGCAACACGCGCATAAGCCCCCTTATCTCGCCACATGCGCATCAATGTACACACCACCCTTATGTCGCCAGATGTGCATCTCATTCTCAACACAACAATAAACCGCACCACTCGTGCACATGTGCCACTACATCGCATAAACAACAATACCAAGGCCACAACAATTCATAGTACACGGATCAACAACAATATGAACAAGAATTACAACAATAACACAAGGGTACAGGGAGTGAACAACAATAAGAGTGCTTCAAATAAGAAACAATTCCATTTCAAGGCATATTAATAGCCTAAGGTCTAATCTGGTCAGTTACAACACATAAGCCCATGTACACACTCGTCACCTTAAGAACACGTCGTTCCACATAATACAAATAATGTAATTAGACCAAATCCTAAGGGAAATTTTTCCCCACACAAGGTTAGGCAAGATACTTACCCCAATTAGGCCAGTTCAATAATCTAAAAATGCCTTTCCTTTAAAATTCATCACCATTCGGCTCAAATCTTGCAAAAAATGACTTATTAAGATCTTCACACACAATTCCCCAAATGTCAACAAAAGTCAACCCCGGGCCCTCTCGGTCAAAACCCAAGTTGAAGGGTACATTTTGACTACACATAACCCCACGAGTCTATATATGTGTTTGGTTTTCAAATTTGAGTCCAATTTGACTCTCAAATCTAAAATTTTCATTTTCAAAACATAATCAAAATTTCCCAAATATTCTCTCAAATTCTTATGATTTAGATGTTAAAACGCATAACTAATAATGTTATATAATCAAAATTGAGTCAAAATCACTTACCCAATAGCTTTGTATGAAAATCTCCTCCTAAAATCTCCTTCCATCGAGTCTAGGGCTCCAAAATGTGATAAATGAGACTAAGTCCCAAAATTCCAATATTTTATTCAGCTGCAGAAGTCGAAAATGCGACTCTGTGTTCCCAAATGTGAACCCTCGCAAATGTGACCAAAGGATTGCAATTGTGCTGCTTGACAAGCCAAGGGAATGTCGCAAATGCAACTCAAACATCGCATTTGCGATGACTGCCCAGGTCGCAAAAATGATCGAAGTGTTACAAAAGCGACCAGCCTAGGAAATGACCTACCTTTGCAATTGTGATCAAAGCATCGCATTTGCAACAACTGAAACCCCCCTGCCCTCTTCGCAATAGCGAAATGGTGCTCGCAATTGTGATAATCGCAGCACCAGCACAACAATAGTTCTGAACCAAATCCAAACCAATCTAAAACACATCTGAAACACAGCCGAGCACCTGATGCTCCACACCAAACATGCACACAATTCTAAAGACATTATACAAACTAGCTCGCACGCTCAAAACACACAAAAAAACATTCGGAACCATGAATCGAGCACCAAAACACATAGAATTCACAATGAAACTCAAGAATTGCTAAAATCACAACCAAGTGTCTGATTCCTACCAAACCAACTCGGAATGACACCAAACTTTGCAGGCAAGTTTTAAATGAAAAATGAACCTATTCCAAGCCCTAAAACCAAAAATTCGATCTTGATAGCCATAAATTCAAACTATGGTCAAATTTAGGGAATTTCTAAACCTTCAAATTGCCAACGTTTCAAAAAATGAGCCGATTTAACCTAGGAACCTCTAAATCCAATTCTAGGAATACGCCTAAGTTCAAAATCATCATACGAACCTATTAGGAGCATCAAAATACCATTTCGAGATAATTTTCATAAAAGTCAAACCTCGATCAATATTTCCAACTTAAGCTTCCAAACTAAGAACCAATCAAAATCAATCCAAAACCTCCCCGAAATAAAACCAACCATCCCCGCAAGTCATAAAACCACAAACACACATATGGGAAGCTTCAAAAGGGGAAACGCGGCTCAAATACACAAAAGGACCGGTCGGGTCCTTACATTCTCCCCATCTTAAACAAACGTGTGTCCTCGAACGAGTATAGAGACATATCTGAAGGGACAAAAAGGTGAGGATAACGGCTCTGCATATCATTCCTTGTCTCCCAAGTTGTCTTCTTGACCGGTTGACCTCTCCACTGAAACTTCACCGATGCAATGTTCTTCGACCTTAACTGCTATACCTGCCTATCCAAAATAGCCATCGGCTCCTTAAAATAGGTCAAATCATTGTCCAATTATGCTCAGCTAAAATCTAACACATGTGACGGAATACCATAATGCTTCTAGGGCATGGAAACATGGAATACAGTGTCAACTTTTGATAAGCTGGGTGGCAATGCAAGTCTGTAAGCCACCTCACCAACTCTCCCAATAATCTCAAAATGACCAATGTATCAAGGGCTCCACTTTCCTTTTTCCTGGAACCTCATCACACCCTTCCCGATAACCATAAAGTCAACCTATGGGTAACCTTAGGAAATTTCTAAACCTTTAAATTCCCAACTTTCGGCAAAAAAGGTCGATTCAACCTAGGAACATCTGAATCCAATTTCGGGCATGCACCTAAGTCCAAAATCACCATACGAATATATTGGATACATCAAAATACCGTTCCAGGGTTATTTTAACAAAAATCAAACCCCAATCAACATTTTCAACTTAAGCTTACAAAATAAGAACCGATCGATCCAAATCAATCCAAAAACCTCCTCTAAATGAAACCAACCATCCCCGTAAGTCATAAAACCAAAAAATAACATACGTAATGCTTCAAAAAAGAAATGAGGCTCATATACACAAAACGCCCGGCTTGGTCATTACAATTCGAGTTGTTGCTTAGTGGGTACGAATTGTGCCATATGTGGCTCTAAGTTGCATTGGGTGTGGTATGTTGGCCAAGCAGCTGGAATCATGTGAGATAAGGTTATTGGAACTGGAATTAGAGCAATTGGACTTGAAAAGTTATGTTTGGATAAGAATGTCATTTATTAGCTTAGACTTTGGCAATGGTTCTTATCGGGCGAGAGAACTCCACGACTTGTTGGTTGGGTGAGTGATTATGAGTTTCTACATGTCTTTGACATCATTAACAGTGTTGTGAAGGTTTGTAATAATGTTTTATTTGTTATGAGATTTGTTATCGGTACCGGGTTTAGTGATGAGCAACTATTATGGTCAGAAGATATTATTATGAGTACATGAGTTATGTGGTATATCGTATGGTTATATCTTGGAATATAGTTATGGCATGATGCAGATTGTTTAGACTTACATTGTGTATATATGCGAGAATATGATCTTATAAGGAACTCTGATGGATTTGTTTCCCACGATTTCTCGGGAGAAAAGTAGAGAAGATTTGAGAGATAGATATATAATGGGTTTTTACACAATTTTCATGACAGAAAAAAGGTTGGAGAAAAATTAGGATTTTGGTTTTTTGGTTTTGGGATCCCTCTGATTTTCCCTTCTAGTTCTCTTATATGAAAAATAAAAAATAAAAATTTAGTTCTTTCTAGTTTCATTCTCACTTCAAATTCGAAAAATATAAAAAACAATATATATACCCTTTTGCTATCATCCGTTCATGGAAGGCTTTGATTTCTTAAAGAAAAGGGAGATAAAGAAAATGTGTGAAATCGGATACAAATGATGAGATTTGCATGAATTTGGATGATGTGGAAGAAGGAGAGACGAGAGGAGGGGGACCAAGGAGACTCGAACGACTGAACTCGCAGGTTTGGGTGAGTTTTCTGGTGAGTTTTGGGGCGGCAAAGGGTGGTTGTGTCTATGGAGGAGAATTAGGGTCTAGGTTTGGTTATAATGTGGGTTTTTTCTGGGGTAGGGAACTAATCTTAGCCATGAGATCAAAAGGGATGAACTGGCTCAGATCTAAAAATTAAAATGTAATTGTCTATTGGGTCGGTCTCATTGGCTTGACTTAATAAGATTTTGGGTTTCTCTTCAAATCAAATTCCTTAACAAAAATAATAAATCTTCTTCTAAAATAATACAAAGTTCTAATAAAAATGTAAAATCACTCTTAATTAATTAGAATAAACTAATAAAACTATATATAAAAAGTGAAACTATTTTTGATATTTTCAAAGATTATACTTAAAACAAAAGTAGAGGCAATAGGTTAAAACTGTCACGACCCAATTCTTGCTATATATTCCTGATGGTGCCCAACGTCGCCGTTAGCCAAGCCAACGGTGAATTATCCATTTAATAATTTATTTTGTTACTTCTAAAATCCTGATTTTTATTTAATAAGGACATAAGTATAAAAGATCATGGTGATATACCACATAAATAAGACATAAAAGTAAAATAGTAATAAGGTTAGTCAAACACATAAACATCTACTAGAAATTCCCAAAACCCGGTGTCACAAGTGCACAAGCAATCTAGTACAATATACAAAATCCCTATAACTATTGTCTGAAATAAAATAGATAGAAATAGTAAATACAATAAGGAGAAAACTCCAGGTGTTGTAGATCGGAGCATGGAAAGCAGCTCACCACTAGGTCTCCGAATAATGTGGATGCGCGCCCGAACGGATACCAGATGTACCTGCCTCAGTATCTATTTGTGCAGAAGTATAGCATGAGTACATAAAAGAAAGTCTACCCAGTAAGTATCTAGTCTAACATCGGAAAGGTTACGAGGGGTCGGCATCGACACTTACTAGTGATCAATAAATAAAGTGCAAGAATTATAAATAGGCATAAAATACAACATTAACAGTGGAATAAGAAAACAATACATCAATAATACTTTAACAAATTATCAATTTAAAATCTCCAATTATCACATGCCAATTTCAAGAAATAAGAGCCATCAAGTAATTATCAATTCTCAAGTAATTATTCTCGCGATATTACGCACGAGTTATGCCAAGGTCGTACGGCCCGATCCAAAATAATCGTATACACTGCCGAGGGTCGACTGGCACGAACCATAGATGCATCTTAAATATACTGCCAAGGCGTTTGGTCAGATCTACAGGAATAGAGAAACTCTACGAATTACGTTCAACGACTACCACACAAGAATGGTACACAAAGAAGGCAAAATTTCCACCAACAATCAAGCATTCCGCCAAAACTCAAGATAATGAAGCTCGGTCTAACAAAATCCCAAATCCAATTTCTATTATAAATTCAAGTAATTAAACAAACATATAATTTCTACTGTGACCTTATGAACTCAAATATATAATTTCTACTGAATTCCACAATTATTTTCGTGGTCTAATCCCATTTTTACTAAATCCTAGGTTTTTCAACAAAATCCCATAATTTCTATAATTTTTTATGTTAAAAGCTATCCATAATCTATGTATTAAACTAACATTATATAGAAATTACTTACCTTGAGATGCTAGGTGAAAATCCCTCTCCAAGAAGCTCTAAAATCGTCCAAGAGTTGAAAGAAATGAAGAAAATGAGCCTAACTCCCGTGTTTTAAATATGTTTATGCCCAGGGGTCCTTCTTCGTGATCGCGAAGAGGCCCTCGCGATTGCGAAGGCAAACCAGCCAATGCCAAGGAAGGCCTTCTTTACGAACGTGAAGGGACCATCTTGATCACCCCTTCGGGAACGTGAGAGGACATCCGCGAACGTTTAGGCCAAAGCCTGCTTCTTCCCCAAATTGGCTTTCCTCCAGGTGAACGCGACCCATCGATCGCGAATGCGAAGGCCAGTGGCCCCAAGGCTTCGCGATCGTGATCCCTGTTTTGAGAACGCATAGAACAAACGTCCCCCAGCCCAATTCTTTCATCACGAACAGGAGGCTTTCTCCGCGTTCGCGAAAAAGGAAACGAGCAAGAGAATTTCTCCAATTTTTAACTTAACTTCGAGTAGTCCGAAACACACCTGAGCCACCTGGGACCCCATCCAAATGCATCAATAATTCCATACATATAATACGGACCTACTTGAAGCCTCGGAATGCATAAAATAACATCGAAACCAAGAATCACACCCTAAAACCAAATTAATCAACTTATGAACTTCAAACTCCATCAATTCGATTCAATTAATATTTAAATGGCTAATACACTCCCCAAGGACTGGTAGTACAAATCATGAGCTTCTAAGATTAGAATTTACAAAGATGGTATGAAATAAATACATCATCTGTTTGAAATATACATAAACAGATTTTTATAAATCTAAAGCTACCACGAACAAGAGGAAGCAATGACTAGAACACCGGTACAACTTAAGATCCAGCTCTCGCCATGTACAGCAGCATCAACATCCAAAATCTGCACGCAAGGTGTAGAAGTGTAGTATGAGTACAACCGACCTCGTGTACTCAATATTTAACAAATATAACCTTAGGTTAAAAGTAGTGATGAGCTGGATCAAAGGTCAGGGTCCAACACCAAAAACCAACAGCAGTTCATAACAAAATAATGAAAGTAACACCAGTAATAACTCAATAGTAAAATGCTCAGCTCGTATACACTTCCGAAAAATAAATGTTTTCTTTTCAGTTATAATAGTAAAACTAAAATCTTTTGCCGAAATCACCAAAATATGAGTACGTTTTGTAAAACTGTGATTTTTCCCAAAAACTTTTCAACAATAGATAGGATGTTTCATTTTAAAATGGAACGAGGAAAAATACATCCCTATGCCCATATGTCAATGAGTATGTGAAGTCATGAATGACGCAATATCGTACAACATGAGGAAAAATGCATCTCTATGTCTGTATATCAAGTGTGCATGTCAATTCGATGCAACTCAATAATAAAACCATATGCATACTCTCAAAGTATCAATTCACTCAGTCCTCCCAATCACCCAGTCCTCATAGTCACTCAGTCCTCACAGTCACTCAGTCCTCCCAATTGCTCGACACTCGACACTCACACTCAATAGGTACCTGCGCTCACTGGGGGTATGTACAGACTCCGGAGGGTCTCCTTCAGCCCAAGCGCTATAATCTGTACAGACAACTCACGTGTTGTACGGACAACTCACGTGCTATAGTATCAATATTTGGATCCGCACGGAAAACTCACGTGCTATAATAAGCCAATCCGGCCTGCTGCGGCGTGGAGCCCGATCCCATAATAATAAAGTATATAAAGCATCTATGGCCTGCTGCATCCCATAATTATCCTCACAATCAGGCCCTCAGCCTCACTCAGTCATCAATCTCTCCAGTCTCTCGGGCTCACAATGTCATGAAACTAGCCCAAAATGATGATATGATGAATCAATAAATAGCAACAGAGACTGAGAGATGATATGAAATGAATGAACATGACTGAGTATGAAATTTCATTTTAAACAAATAATTCAACAGCAATATGACCTATGGGGTCTCAATAATACTAACACATAGCCTCAGCATGATTTTTAATATGATTCTCAGCTCAATTTCTTTAACACATAAAACTACATAGAAAATGCCAAGATTATTTGACTACAAAATTTCACGGAACCAATTACATCACAATTTCTATAGTGCACGCCCACACGCCCGTCACCCAACATGTGTGTCACCTCCAAACAATTCACATAATACGTATATTCAGGGTTCATACCCTCAGCTCCAAGATTAGAAGAGTTACTTACCTCAACCTTCAAGCTCCGAAAATACTCCAATGCTCCAATTGATTAAAATGTCCAAATATCACCTACCATTAGATATCCCAACTACATCAAAATAAATACGAAAAGATTCATAAATATCCATTTAGGCTTCACAATTCGGCAACAAGCCTTCAACCATTCCAAATTATCCGATAGGCTCATCCATTAGCCTATTCAATTCCATTATTATCATTTAATACTCATTTGGAGTCATTAATAATACTATGTTAATTACCCAACATCATTAACTCAATATTCATTGTCTTCTCCAACAAAACCCTATGTTCAAGAACACCCATTTCAAGAACTAGTGTTGTATCTTGTCCAAATGGTGATTCCCTATTCAACTCGTTCATCAACTAAGTTATCAAGTCTATTGGAATCATTAGAAACTCAAAACAATTCCTTTTATATCAATTCATCACTATTCATCTTCTTCTTTGCCCAAAATATCATTTTCAAGACCCTCCCTTAGGGTTCATACAATATCTCATTACAACTTCAAAAAACTCATAAACATGCTACCCATACTCCAATATGACATATATATGAAGCTCAAGTGAAGGGATTACCTCTTGGTGGAAGAATCTAACTTTTTCTCTTTTTGGTGTTCTTGAAGATTCAACCCATTTCCTATGGATTTGATCCATAGTAATGTTAGTGTTATCACTAAATGATGTTATATAATCATCCTTGTACCAAAATAGCTTATCTTGAAGTGTATCCATGGTTGAAGAGCTCCTCCTTCTCTCTAGAAATCCATTCCAAAATGAAGAACTAACTTATTCTATCTCTAAACCCATATTTTTAGCTCTTTAAAATGACCCTTGAAGCTGTGTAGCCTCCTGCGTAGGCTACGCACAAAGGCTACGCAGGGTGGAGTTCCATTCCCCTTCAATTTGAAGTTTCTGTATTTGCCTACGCAATGGTGCGTAGGTGTAACGACCCGGCTTGTCGTTTTAAGAATTTAAGCCCCGCCTGGCAGCATAAGGCCCTGAACAGCTTCTTATTATGTGTATTGACTTGCGTGCATGGTTGAATTCAGTTACCAGATGATTTGGAGTGATTTGGGACACTTGGTCCCCAAAACGGAAGCTTAAGTCTTAGAATTTTTATTGTAGTCGGAACTGTGTGAAGACGACTCCGGAATGGAATTTTGATGATGTCAATAGCTCCGTATGGTGATTATGGACTTAGGAGCATGTCCGAAAAATTATTTGGAGGTCCGTAGAGGAATTTGGCCTGAAATGGAGAAAGATGAATTTTTGGGAAGTTTGACCGGGGGGTTGACTTTTTGATATCGGGGCCGAAATCCGATTTTGGAAATTGGAATAGTTTCGTTATGTCAATTATGACTTGTGTGCAAAATTTGAAGTCATTGCAGATTGATTTGATATATTTCGGCACAAGATATAGAATTTAAAATTTCAAAGTTCATTAGGCTTGAATTAGGGTATGATTCGTGGCTTTGATGTTGTTTGATGTGATTTGAGGCCTCGAGCAGGTTCTTGTTATGTATTGGGACTGGTTGGTATGATTGGACAGGGTCTCGGGGGCCTCGGGTTTGATTCGGGGTGGTTCCGGACCAAGTTTGGGTGTTTTGATGCTGTTGGTTGCTGGTTCTGGTGTTGTTCTTTGCGTTCGCGAAGAAGGATTTTGTTGTTAGGACTTTGTTCTTCGCGTTCGCGAAGAAGGAAATTTTGTTGTTCGTCATCTGACTTTAGAGGCTCATATCTCGCAATCTATAAAATATTTGGAGATGATCCAAAATCAAAGGTTGTAGCCCTTTGTGTCTAGTTTTCAGAAAGGTAAACCATTTGCCATTTGGAGTTGTGTACAAAGAGTTATGGTGGATACACTATAGGCTGTCGGGGAAGAGTTTGGAAATCTCTGTTGCACAGGGCTGACTTTGGAAGCTTATATCTCGTAATCTGTAAGGAATTGGGAGATGAGCAACAAATGTAAGGAATTGGGACATACTAAAGGCTGTCTGAGAATTCCTAACTTGATTTTGGTTAAATTACATGAATCTATTGTTGTTTTTATCACTAAATTAGTGAATTGGGTTGAAAAAATTAGAAAACACTCTTGGTTTAAATTTATGATTTGGAGGTCGATTTGTTATTGGAATTCGATAAAATTGGTATGGTTGAACTCGTATCGGAATGGATGTTCGGATTGCATGAAAATTATGTCGGGTTCCGAGAGGCGGGTCCCGTGTTGACTTTTTGGTATAAAATTTTAAGTTGACGTATTATTATCCGGAATTATTTTCGATGAATTTTAATGAAGTTATACAATTAATTTGGATAGATTTGAGATGTCCGAAGGTCACTTCAAGCAAGAAGACTGTTTTGGAATATCGGCCTAACTTCAAAAAGGTAAGTGTCTTGCTTAACCTCGAGTGGGAAAATTACTCCTTAGGCATCGAGTCTTATGTGCCATTTGTGAAATGTGAAAAGCTGTGTACGCGAGGTGACGAGTACGTACTCGGCTTATATGTGTAAATTTTATTGAGTTAAAGTGCTGAGCATATTGTGTGGTAAATTGGGTAATTGTTGGTATATATTTAATCATCTAATTGTCGTGCCTAAATCCTTGTGTTTGTTGAATCTGTTGTTATATGACAATTTGATGTGATTGTTACTTGATTATTTATGTAATTCCGTGAATTTGTTGGTTTGATAATTATTGGAATTTAATTTCATTATGAATTTTCCCTTTGCAAATCATTAATTAAATGAGCTTAAGAAGAGGTGTTTATATAATTATTGAAAATTTGAATTTAATGAAGACTTTGCTTTATGTTAAGTAATTTCTATCTCTATTGATAGTTTTTGGGTGTTGTACACATTGTGTGGAGCTTTTGGCTATTTGTTGTGAAATTAATTGACTTGGTTGTAGCTTTGGAATTTGGTTGTGGCCATTGGGTAAATTGTGATATGAATTGATTTTGTTATGTTGCTGTGATAATTTGCTGTGTAAATTGTTGTGTTGTGTGAGTTGTTATTTTGGGGAGATAAGGGTGGCATTTCACCATTGATATTATGTGGTTATAAGGGTAGCATTTTCCTATTCGATATTATGTGGTTATAAGGGTAGCATTTTCCTATTCGATATTATGTGGTTATAACGACGCCTGTGGTGGGATTTCGGGTCGTGACAAGTTGGTATTAGAGCCCTAGGTTCATAGGTTCTACGAGTCACGAACGAGTCTAGTAGAGTCTTGCGGATCGGTAAGGAGACGTTTGTACTTATCTTCGAGAGGCTACAGAACTGTTAGGAAATTTCCACTTCTTTCATTCCTGTCGTGCGGATTTTTTGATTGTAGAATTTGAGCTTTTGTATCTATATTCTCTCATAGATGGTGAGGATACGTGCTACCAGGTTCCAGAGCAGCAGGTTAACGTTGTTCAGGTTCCGGGTGCAATACTGGTACAACCTGTTATTCCGATTCAGCCTGAGGTCAGGCCAGAGGCATCAGAAGAAGAACAAAAGAGACTTTAAAGGTTTAAGAGGTATAGTCCGCCTACTTTCAGTGGCACAACTACAGAGGATGCCCAAGGATTTCTAAAAAGAAATTATCACCATATTCTCCGCACCATGGGTATTGTGGAAGTGAGCGGAGTTGTCTTTACTACATTTCAACTGTCAGGCGCAGCGTATCGGTGGTGGCAAATCTATGAAGAAGGTAGACTAGCCAATGCAACACCACCAACTTGGGCTCAATTTTCGGAAATGTTCTTGAAAGAGTTTGTTCCCCAGACTCTCCGAGATGTGTGGCATACAGAGTTTGAATGGTTGCGTCAGGGGACTATGACAGTGTCAGAATATGCTATCAGGTTCAGTAAATTAGCCCATCATGCACCTATCTTGGTTCTTACAGTTAGAGAACGGGTTCGTAGATTTATTGAGGGGCTCAATTATGATATTAAAATATGCATGGCTAGAGAGTTGCAAATTGATACTCCTTTTCAACTAGTAGTGGAGATTGAAAGGAAGATTGATGGTGTTTTAGGCGAGGAAAGGGAGTCTAACAAGGCCAAAAGGTTTCGAAGATCTGGAGGGTTCAGTGGATTTTACTCTTCAGCTAGGACCCGTTATAACGGAGGCTCGAGCAGTCGGCCATCTCAGTCCGCACATCAAATTACTCGGAGTGCTCCAGTAAGTTCTTACGATGCACTACCGGCACGAGATTCTTACAGTGGTTATTCCAGTTATCCGGCACAGATTCAGTACGAGCAGCCGCGACCTCAGAGGGGTTGTTATGAGTGTGGCGATACTAGGCATATCATGAGAGATTGTCCCAGACTTGGGAGGGGTGGATTTCATCAGAACACTCCAACTACAAGCTTTATTCCAGTTAATACTCTACGTGCACAGTCAGCTAGAGGTGGAGGACGGGCAGGTAGTGGACGCCTAAGAGGTGGAGACCCGACCCGTTGATATAATCGCTATGATTTGGCTGAGGCCAATACACTAGATGGTGTCGTTACATGTACGATCCTGCTTTTGTTATAAAAGGATATTTTCCCTTAATTTGATTCGGTTCTGAATATTGAGGTAAGTCCTCCTATTATGCTCCGCTTATGGGTAAGTTTCGTAATTTTGTGACCCACTTATATGTTATCCATGTTGGGATAATTGAGGGCTATAAGTCCAAAAGTAATTTTTTATTATTCATCATAGTGGGTTTAATGTGTTTCGGAATAATTGACTCCAATTGTTTTTAATGAATTTTATGCCCTACCGGTATGGGGGTTCATTATATGTTGTGAAAACTGTTTATGAAATATATGGAAAAGAAGAAAGAAAGGAAATTGAAAATTTTCAGTTGGAACAATGTGAAAAATACTTGTGATTTGGAGTTAAGGACGAGATTCTCGCAATTTTTATATGATGTGAAATATTTAAACCAGGCTACAAGCCGCAACGGAAATTATATAAGGACGAGGTCCTTGCAGTGAAATAATTATGAGTTTAAAATTCTCACTGTGTGAAATTTAATTTGTACAATAATATTAATAGGGAGTCATGCCTGTTAGGCTTATTTGATAATTCTTGTATATTTTCTGTGCATATTCAGCCATTTTCGTGCTGTAAACATTGAGTTTTAGCCCATGAGATGAGTGCCCAAGTGGCGTTAAATGTGATCATTAATCCGACTAAGTAATCATGAGGTCTTCATGCCTCACATTCTGTTGTCAGTGTTGTGAAAATTTGAAACGAGGTACTGGTTAATATGAGATTAATTGATGATGCTGGAATTAATTATGAACAGCTTTTAAGACCTGAGATGTGGTGATGAGCATACATATGATGTACTTCATGTCCTGATATCATAATGATAATGCAATGCTCGTAATGCTGAGATCAGTGTTATTTATATATACCTTGTGGATGTGTTGTTAGGAATCGTTTTGGTGTTACTCTGGTAGGTGGATAGGCCCATTTACAGGGGAGACTCTGCCAAACTTTTCTGAAAAATTTGGGAGTTAGAATTTTTTTTGGGAGATTGATATTTGTGAAAGAAGAGATAAATTATGTTGTGTTTGAGGAGGAATGATCCTAAGCGGGGAAGAATGTAACACCCCAGAAAATTTTTGAAGTACTTCAACACCATCAAGAAAGTTTATGTGTGCGTAGGCACGAGTTGCTAAAGCCAGTTGAGACTAATACCGTGTGTTGATAAAAAATCGGACTTTTTGAAATGTTTGGAGTGTAAGAAATTGGTCTTAAGGTTCATAAATATGGATAAAAGAAATAATCTCAAATGAGATGGCGTTGCCGGACTTACCTCCAATGCAGTAATGTGGGACCAACCGTGAGTATATGTGTAAAAGTAAAAATCATCAATTCGAAAACCTCAGAATAATTATTAGTATGTTCGAGGACGAACGTTTCTTTAAAAGGTGGAGAATGTAACGACCCGACTTGTCGTTTTAAGAATTTACGCCCCGCTTGGCGGCATAAGGCCCTTAGCAGCTTTTTATTATGTGTATTGACTTGCGTGCGTGATTGAATTCAGTTACCGGATGATTTGGGACACTTGGTCCCCAATATGGAAGCTTAAGTCTTAGGATTTTTACCGTAGTCGGAACTATGTGAAGACGACTCCATAATAGAATTTTGATGATGTCAATAGCTCCGTATGGTGATTATGGACTTAGGAGCGTGTCCGGAAAAAATTATTTGGAGGTCCGTAGAGGAATTTGGCTTGAAATGGCAAAAGATGAATTTTTGGGAAGTTTGATCGGGGGTTGACTTTTTGATATTGGGGCCGAAATCCGATTTTGGAAATTGGAATAACTTCGTTATGTCAATTATGACTTGTGTGCAAAATTTGAGGTCATTCCAGATTGATTTGATGTGTTTCGGCATAAGATATAGAATTTAAAATTTCAAAGTTCATTAGGCTTGAATTGGGATATGATTCGTGGCTTTGATGTTGTTTAATGTGATTTGAGGCCTCGAGCAGGTTCTTGTTATATTTTGGGACTGGTTGGTATGATTGGATGGGGTCCCGGGGGCCTCGGGTTTAATTCGGGGTGGTTCCGGACCAAATTTGGGTGTTTTGATGTTGCTGGTTGCTGCTTCTGGTGTTGTTCTTCGCATTCGCGAGGAGCCTCTCGTGTTCGCGAAGAAGGATTTTGTTTTTAGGACTTTGTTCTTCACGTTCGCGGAGAAGGAAATTTTGCTGTTCGTCATCTGATTTTAGAGGCTCATATCTCGCAATCTATAAGGAATTTGAAGATGATCCAAGATCAAAATTTATAGCCCTTTGTGTCTAGTTTTCATAAAGGTAAATAATTTGTCATTTAGAGTTGTGTACAAAGAGTTATGGTGGATATACTATAGGCTGTCCGGGAAGAGTTTGGAAATCTTTGTTGCACAGGGCTAACTGTTGAAGCCTATATCTCGTAATCTGTAAGGAATTGGGAGATGAGCAACAAATAAAAGTTATAGGCCTTGGAGTCTATTTTTAGAAAGGAAAACCATTCATAATTTGGAGTTTTGTAAAAAACGTTATAAGCATTATACTAAAGGCTGTCTGAGAAGAGTTTGAAAATGACTTTTGAAGAATTTGTTCATCGCGAATGCGAAGAACAAATCCCTGGGCAGCAGAATAAAGTCCAAATTTGTGTCATTCTTCCATTTTTGGATCAAGGAAGCTCGGGTAAGGTGATGTTTCGAGAGTTTTTCAAGGAAAACATTGGGGTAAGAATTCCTAACTTGATTTTGGTTAAATTACATAAATCTATTATTGTTTTTATCACTTAATTAGTGAATTGGGTTGAAAAATTTAGAAAACCCTCTTGGTTTAAATTTAAGATTTGGAGGTCGATTTGTTATTGGAATTCGATAAAATTGGTATGGTTGAACTCGTATCGGAATGGATGTTCGGATTGCATGAAAATTATGTCGGGTTCCGAGAGGCGGGTCCCGTGTTGACTTTTTGGAATAAAATTTTAAGTCGACGTATTATTATCCAGAATTATTTTTGATGAATTTTAATGAAGTTATACAATTAATATGGACAGATTTGAGCTGTCCGGAGGTCACTTCAAGCAAGAAGACTATTTTGGAATATCGGCCTAACTTCAAAAAGGTAAGTGTCTTGCTTAACCTCGAGTGGGGAAATTACTCCTTAGGCATCGAGTCTTATGTGCCATTTGTGAAATGTGAAAAGCCGTGTACGCTAGGTGACGAGTACGTACTCGGCTTATATGTGTAAATTTTATTGAGTTAAATTCCTGAGCATATTGTGTGGTAAATTGGGTAATTGTTGGTATATATTTAATCATCTAATTGTCGTGCCTAAATCTTTGTGTTTGTTGAATCTATTGTTATATGACAATTTGATGTGATTGTTACTTGATTATTTATGTAATTCCGTGAATTTGTTGGTTTGATAATTATTGGAATTTAATTTCATTATGAATTTTCCCTCTGCAAATTATTAATTAAATGAGCTTAAGAAGAGGTGTTTATATAATTATTGAAAATTTGAATTTAATGAAGACTTTGCTTTATGTTGAGCAATTTCTATCTCTATTGATAGTTTTTGGGTATTGTACATATTGTGTGGAGCTTTTGGCTATTTGTTGTGAAATTAATTGACTTGGTTATAGCTTTGGAATTTGGTTGTGGCCATTGGGTAAATTGTGATATGAATTGATTTTGTTATGTTGCTGTGATAATTTACTGTATAAATTGTTGTGTTGTGTGAGTTGTTATTTTGGGAAGATAAGGGTGGCATTTCACCGTTGATATTATGTGGTTATAAGGGTGGCATTTTCCTAGTGTGTTTATTGGAATATTATCTGGGTGGAGCGATAAGGGTGGCTATATGAGCGATAAGAGTGGCAATAAGAGCGATAAGAGTGGTTATTGGTATTGTCTGGGCGGAGCGATAAGGATGGCTATAGGAGTGATAAAGGTGACAATAGGAGCGATAAGGGTGGCTATTGTCAGGGACGATATGTGATGATGTGGGGTTGTGGTGTTGATAATTTTCATGTGATGTGTGATTTTCTTGTGTTTACTTTTATACCTTATGCAATTTGTCTTGTTGTTGGTAAATTGATAACAATCTGATTTATGGTGAAATTGAGAGCATGAGACTATTGCCAGGTGGTTTATAAAATGAAATGTAGGCACGAGGTACCGTGAGTAAATAATGAGGATATTTGGCACGTGAATTGTCCATGCAGTTGTGATATGAAATGTGGGCACGAGGTGCTGTGATGAAATGATAATGCTAATTGGCATGTGAATTGTCCGTGCAGTTGTGATATGAAATGAGGGCACGAGGTGCCAGAGAAATATGATGATTTAATTATGGTCACGAGGTGCCGTGGAAATATGAAAAAGGGCCGAGACCCGTATTTTTATGATTATGAAATGAGGTATCATATGGTGACTTTTTAATTGAAAGAATTATATTCAAAATATTTATTTGGAAGGATTTTTACTTAGAAAGTATTATATGAAAGAATTGTATTTGAAAGATATTTATTTGAAGAAATTATATTTGAAAAGATTTATTGAAAGAATTATATTTGAAAAATAATTATTTGAGAAAATTATATTTGAAAGAGAGTTATCTGGAAGAATTATATGTGAAAGATATTTATTTGAAGGACTTGATTTAATTAGGTGTAATTGTGTTTATTAATTGTTGAGTGATATTAATGGTATTCTTGTTGTCTGTTGTGCATATCACTAGTTGTTTTATCCTGCCCTTATTATTATTTGTTTCCTATTATTTTGTATATTATATTGCACAGGTTATTAGACTAGTGAGTGTCTTGACTGTACCTCGTCTCTACTCCATTAAGGTTAGTCTTGATACTTACTGGGTACCGACCATAGTTTGCTCATACTACACTTCTGCACATTTTTGTGTAGAGCCAGGTATTGGAGACATCGGACTTGAGAAGTGTTAAAGCGGGATCGTAAGGATTCAAGGTAGAGCTGTTTGGTCATCGCAGTCCCTTAGAGTCTTTTCATTTTATTGTACTTTTAATTTTAATCACACAATATTGTATATTCGGTCCTCGTGATCATTCCATGTATTCAGTTAGAGTTCGTGACTTAGTACTACCAGTCTTGGGAGGCTGTACATTCATATTTGTTCCGCTGTTAGTTTTGGTTACTTATTTAATTAAATAAAATGGCTCCAAAAATGTAATTGAAATCGGCTTACCTAGTCTTATAGACTAGGTGCCATCACGACGCCTGTGGTGGGATTTTGGGTCGTGACAGTAGGCTATGCTGCTATGCTGCGTATGCTACGCTACTATGCTGCGTAGGCTACTCAAGACTCGCGTTGCTGTTCTGCCATCCTTTAGTAAACATGTCATAACTTCTTTTAGGAATCTCCAAATGACAAACAGTTTAAAGCATTAGAAACTAGACACATAGACCTTTCTTTTGATAAGTTATACACCATATAGCTCTTCATATCTTGAGAGTTATGCTCATTTGAAATTAAGTCTTGTGCGAACTCACTTGAAACTTTATCCCATCATATAATTTTCAACTTGACTTAGACTTAGAGCTCTTCTTAGACCATAAACCATTATTAATGCACCTAATACATATATATTATCATGATCAATTGATATCATTCAAATTATCAGTCTTGTTCATACCCGAAGTAATATAATTAGCACCTGCCAATCTCCTTAATGGTCTTAAAACTCTTCAAAGTTTTTCAGAGTGTTACACATAGTTAAGTGACTTTGTTGTTATAAAAGAAAGAAAAGTGACTTTAACAGATAATTTGGGATAGTTGAGTGACCATTTGAGTAATGGACTCATTAATCGCCGGTAGATGAGTTGTTATATCGCACCACTCGTTGTAACGACCCGGCCGGCCGTTTCGAGAGTTATAGCCCCGTTTCCCCATTTCTGCTTCCTTTTGTACTTTTCAGCTATATTATGATATACCGGGTTAGTTGGTTTGGGTCCGGAGTAGTTTTCGGAGTGGATTGAGACACTTACTCTCTAAAGTAGAAGCTTAAGTTGGAAAAGTCAACCAGATGTTGAGCTATGTGTAAACGATCTCGGATTTAAATTTTGATGGTTCCATTAGCTTCGTTAGATGATTTTGGACTTAGGAGTGCGTCTGGAATGTGATTTTGAGGTCCGTAGTAGAATTAGACTTGAATTGGCAAAAGCTGGAAATTTGGCGATTTCGGTCGGCAGGGGAAAATTTGATATCGGGGTCAGAATGGATTTCCGGAAGTTAGAGTAGGTTCGTGGTATCATTTGCGACGTGTGTGTAAAATTTGAGGTCATTCAGACGTGGTTTGGTAGGATTCAGCATCGTTTGTGGAATTCGAAAGTTTAGAAGTTTTTAGGCTTGAATCCGGGGGTAATTTGGTATTTTGATTTTGTTTTGAGTGTTTTGAAGGTTCAACTAAGTTTGTATGTTGATATATGACTTTTTGGTATGTTTGGTTGAGGTCCCGAGGGGCTCGGAGTAAGTCCGGGTGGTTAACGGATTGTTTGAAGTTGGAAAATATAGCTGAAGCTGTTGCTACTGGTATTTTCGCACCTGCGGAGGAGGGAGCCGCATGTGCGAGGTCGCAGGCACGCGTGGGAGTTCGCAGGTGCGGACAGTGTTGAGGTAGGCTGGGTACGTAGGATAGGTCGCATCTACGAGTCTGCAAATGCGGATTGGTGCCCGCAGAAGCGGAAGTGAGGAGGTCAGGCAGTGGCCGCAGGTGCGAGGTCTTTTCCGCACCTGCATGGTCGCAGATGCGGATATGGAGCGCAGGTGCGAAGTTGGGGGTTTTATTGCTTTTTTCGCAGGTGCGGAGGTTCTTGCGCAGATGCAGCAACGCAGGTGCGAAAGACCTGGGCAGAAACTATAAATTGAACACTTCGCGAATTTTGGTTCATTTTTACCATTTTCAAGTCGGGTTTTGGAGCTTTTGGAGTGATATTTGAAGGGGATTCAAGGGTATCCACTGATGTAAGTTGCTTGAGCTCTATTATCATTAGCTATGGTGTTTTTCCGTTAATTTCTCACCTAATTACTAGGATTTTGAAGTGAAATAGGGGGTTAGGGCTTGGAATTTTGGAGAGAGCAATTTGGGGATTTGAGGGACCATATGAGGTCGGATTTTGATGAATTTAGTATGGGTAGAATCGGGAGTGAATGTGATTTCGGATTTTGTGACTTTTGTCGGATGTCGAGACATGGGCCCGGGGGCCGGGTTTGAGTGAATTTCGGGATTTGGCCTATAATTGGTATTTTCCTTGTGGGATTTATTCCTTTAGCTCATATTGATTGTATCTTATTGCTCGTCACTAGATTGGGGTCATTTGGAGGCCGGTTCGAGAGGAAAGAGCATTTCGGAGTAGGAGTTCTACACTGTTGAGGTAAGTAACAGTTTTAAATGTGATTTTGAGGGTATGAAACCCGGAGTTTGGTATGATGTGACTCTTTGGAGGTGGCACCCATGCTAGGTGACGGACGTGTGGGTGTACGCTGTGAGGGATTGAGACTTGGTCCGTCCCAGGAGACTGTGATGTCTAATAGCCTATAATTGTGTTTATATGCATTTCTCTCTACTAGAACTTGACTACTTTCATGTTAGAAATCATGCTTAGGCTATATTCCTGCTCATGGTAGTTATACTCAGTCATAGTGATTCCTGTACATGTTTACCTCAGTCTCTGTTATTTATTTTCCCTGATGATATACTGTAACACTTTGATTTGGGCAGTGTTCCTTTTCTTTATTGAGAGATGTGAGACTCGAAAGGTTCATGACTAAGTAAGGCCGAGGGCCTGGTTGTGAGGTAGTGTTATATGGCACGTGAGTTGTCTGTGCAGATCCTTATGTTTATACTATGGCACGTGAGTTGTCCGTGCGGATCCAGATATGATATTATAGCACGTGAGTTGTCCGTGCAGCACGTGAGTTGTCCGTGCGGATTAGCGCTTGGGCTATAGGAGCCCCTCATAAGTCTAAACACCCCCCAGTGAGCACAGGTATCTATTGAGAGTGTGTATTGACGGTTAAGAGCCGAAAGCGTGAGCTGTTGAGATGGGTTGAGTGACTGCTGCCTTGAGAGGCTGTACTTGCTTTTATTTATTATTGCACTTAGTTGTTATTTGTTTTTGTTGTGAAATTTCTGGAAGATTCATGTCTGTTTTACATGAGCGCGAACCGATTTAACTTATACCACATGATTTGAAAGCATGTTCACTCTTTACTGAAAACTTTTAAAATGAACTGTACTGTATAGCTCATCACTGCTTCTCAGTTCCTTATTTATTTCTGTTACTTGCTGAGTTGGTTGTACCCATGCTACACCCTGCACTCCATGTGCAGATCCAGGTGTGTCTGAGCACGAAGATTGTTGAGTGCAGGCCTGCTTGAGTTTCGGAGACTGCAAGGTAGCTGCCAGCGTCTGCAGGACCTTATTACTCCTTCCATATTTCTTTCCGTTTTGTACCGATATTTAGACATTGATTGTAATAGTTTTAAATACTTAGACGCTCATGACTAGTGATACCCCGATGTTTGGGGCTGGTTTCTGCATTTTGATTCTATATTGAGTTCAACTTTGATTTTTATGAAAACAATTCTTGATATGGAAAGCTTTACTTTACTTTTATATTTAGTTTGGAAGTATTTTTGGGAAGGTCGGCTTGCCTAGTACCACCGATAAGCGCCATTATGACGGGTTAGGTTTTGGGTTGTGACACCCGTCAAGTTGCTCCACGCGTGTTAAACTTTTAGAAAAGACCAAAGTAGCCCTTGGTAAGCAGGCATGACGACTCTGACCTGCTTCCCAAGCGCCTGCTATATAGTAGTAAAAAAAGTAAAGTAATATGTATTAGCAAAAAAAAAAAGTAAAGTAATATGTTGAAATCTTGCTTTGTGAATATATAACCATTGAGATTAGATTCTAGATATGACATACATCAAATTTGGGTTTTCAGAACAATTATGTTATCATGTTATCGGCAACTATAGAATTAAACAATCAGCTTGACACTAAAGATACCTCACATATTAAAGTATTTGATATGTGACCAAATATAACTATTGATCAAAAGAATCAATTATTATGCAAGGTGGACAACTTAAAATTATGGTCAGTAAGTATATATTATTGCCACTTTTAACTACTAGAAATTGGGCCTATATACTAATTCTAAATTCATTATAGTAGATGACAAGGCCGTTATTCATTTGTCATTTCCCCTAAACTCAGAACACAAAATCTCTCTGTGTAAATCTATATGACATAAGAATAATGGCGGATAATCAAAATCAAGATACTCCATATGTTTATGTCCACTGTGAGGACAAATATTTTTCTCGGCTCAGTGGAATCACAACGCACAACAGAATTCATCACCGGCATAATCTCTACTGATGTGATTAAATTCACTGTGAGAGCGTGTTTCGCTGGCCTGTCGACATGGCCATCATAAGGAAGAAGTATATGGTCACTCTGTCTAAGGTTTCTTTACCCTATCTAAAAGTTTAGTTTCGGTTTATGTTTTCCCTATTTATTTTTCTTAAGCCTGTAATAAACTAAATCAAACATGGACGGAACTGGTGTATCCAAAAATGTTGTCTCATCTCACATATAATCGTTGATTCCTGGTGAAAGTATCTGCTTTGCATGTGTGCCTCCTCTGGTCGTAGCATCTGGAATTGATGAGCGGACCCTAAAGCGTGAAGGGTTCATACAGGTTTTACCGAATCTTGAAGGGATTTCAGCATTTACAAGGAAAAGTCCCTCATTATTGTTAATGTTGCATCATTGAGTGGCCTGACACACTCAAATTATATTAACATGTCTGGGTTAAACAAGAACTACAAAAGTCAAAGTTTGGAGATTTTTGCGTTTCCTTGTGACAGGTTTGTTGCAGAGAAGCCTGAAAGCATTGAAGATATTCACTATATAAATGTTCATAATAGTATTAAGGGGACTTTTCTCCAAATTCTTTGATGACAAAGAGGTAAATATGCTCCATGGTTACTCTCCAACCATTGCTCTATCAAACATCGAGAATGACATAAAAAAACCCTCTTGGAGATTGCTTAAGCTTTGGATTCGCCTGTTGTTCTACATTTTGGTTAGAAACAATGAAGTGATATTGTTGTAAATATAAGCATCATCTTGATATAAATTTGTTTTTGTTTTGCATCTAAGTCATTTGTTGCTGGTATAACTCTAATGACATGCTTGCAATAGATCTATTGCTTCGATTTAGGGTCGACCTTCTAGTCTAGTTGTTTCACGATATACTTTTTGCATTTGTTTCATTGCAACATGTAAAGAATCATTGTTAATTTAGGTGTATCTATTGCAATAGTTTTTTATTATCTACTACAACAGTTAATATAGTCAAATGAAAATATTTTCAACTCGGTACACTATCATTTTATGCCAGGGTTAGAGATAATATTGCAACAATTAAAATGTGTAATTACAACAGTCTTTATTGCTATTGAAATTATGCCAGGGTTCGAGATAATATTGCAACAATTTAAATGAGTAATTGCAAGTCTTTATTGCTATTGCACAGTTTTACGATACTATTGCAACTATCTAACATCATGTTTGGCGGAACTTCTCAAAACCTAGAAGTACTTTTTTTCATAGTTGAAATGTTTGGCCAAGCTTTTTGAAAGAAAAAAATACTTTTGAGGAGAAACAAAAATATTTTTTGAGAAGCGGAGAAAAATAGTTTATCTCCAAAAGTACTTTTTTGAAAATCACTTTTAAGAAAAATACACTTAAAAATAATTTTTAAAAGCTTGGCCAAACACTAATTACTGCTCATAAGTATTTTTCAAATTAATTAGCCAAACACAAACTTTCTCACCAAAAGTACTTTTGAGAAAAATATTTCTCAAAATAAGCAGATTTTAGAAACTTGACCAAACATGCTATAAATGGGGAGAAATTCAAAAATAACCAGATTTACAAGTGGTAATTGAAAAATAGCCACAATTTTAAAAGTAATCGAAATTTAGCCACTTTTCATGTAAAGATAAATCTGAACGAAAATATGTTCAAAATCCGAAAAATATTCCAGCATAATATACTATAGTTCCTGTATAATATACTGGAACTCCAGTGTAATATGCTGGAGTTCCAGTATAATATACCGGTCCAACATAATATGATGCAAGTTCATACACATGTGCTACAATCTCCAGTATATTATGCTGGAACTTTTCGCGTGTTGGAGTTCCAGCATAATATGCTGGAAGTTCATACACAGGTGTACCAATCTCCAGTATATTATGTGGGACCGGTCCGTATTGGAGCAAAATAGTGACTATTTTTTAATAACTTTACAAACAATGATTATTTTTTAATTATTTTTCAATTATCAGTCCGAAAAGTGACACGTGCTATTTTTTCTATAAATGGGATGTTGTAACCCATTCAAGAAAACTGCTGCAACGACTTTTATTTCATAGTGCGACACTAATATTTTAGAAAATAGTGCGGTATTTTTAACTCATTTAGTTTTGGTTTACAGAAAGAAGCTCTCGAATATTGTGATAAACAATACTCCATCCATTTCAAAAATATTTTCTTAATTTGACTTGACACAAATTTTAATAAAAAAGGAGAAACTTTTGAGATATATGATCTTAAATAAGCCATAACATTTGTGTGACTGTAAAACTTTGATACTTTTTAAAATATGTCAATATTTTTTAAACGAACTAATAAGAAAATAATGCCAATTTTTTTTAAAAATGAGGGAGCAATTGGACCATAAAGCCAACATAATTTGTTGCCCTCCAAACAAAATTAATTGCAAACCTAGAAATTCATTTTATGTTTAATTTTGTATACCTAGAAATTCATTTTATGTATAATTTTGTATAACTTAGGGATCAATTAAGGATTTTGATGTAATCTATACAATTATATAAAGCAGGGCAATACAAATCTGACGTGGCATCTCTAAATGCCAGGGTTTCTATTTATCTCTTTTTTTAGAGTTTTGCCTTTTTTAATGAAGAAAAAATAAATTCCTGCAGTTGTAACCGATGGAACTTACAAGGCAAATAACCCCAACAGTCGCTTCTCCTACATTCCTTCATAACAGTCCCTTACTCTTAATTATCATACTTGCTTTCTCTTCATCCTCTGTTGTATAGTATTCTCCATCTTTCCCAATTGCCACAGAGGAGTACTTTCTCTTAATTCCCAAGGTAAATCTTTTTTATGATTTTGGAACATATCATGTTTAGTTTTGTTTTCTCTGTGTTCTACCTAAAAGATGAAGGTGTCTCTATTATTATGTACTCCCAATTCCCAATTTTAATATTTGTCTTTTTGTTATTCAACTTCTGTAATATTTCACAAAATCTTTAACAGTTGCTTTTGATTCTTTTTGGGCATTGGACTTTTTAGTTTCCATTATCTCCACTATTCTTTCTACATAAATTTTGTGGTGGTTGATTAGTTTTTCATTTGATTAGTGCTAATTAGTATTTGGATCTTTTATATTACCTGTCATGCTATATTTGATTGTTCCTGCCTAAGGCTTTGAAAACAGTCTCTACAGTGTAATGACCCGATCGGTCATTTTGAGCATTTATGCTCCTTTTAATTATTTGAAGTCTTGAATAACGTCATATGATGTATTATGACGTGTATGAATCGTCGGTTTTGTTTTCAGGTGTTTCAGAATATGTTCAGAAGAATGAATTCCAAGTTGGAAGCCTTAAGTTGAAAGAGTTGACCAAATTTGACTTTTTAGTATTCGACCTCAAATTGAAATTTTGATTATTCCGTTAGGTCCGGATGGTGATTTTGGACTTGTGTGTATGCCCGAAATTTAATTTGGATATTTTTAGAATGTTCCGACATCATTTTTTTCAAACTTAAGTGGCACCACATCAAGCAAATGAGCTCCAAATTCAGTTTTGATTGAAGCATTAGATCCATATTGAAATTACGGAGCCATAGTAAAAAGAATCGTCGAATTCAGACATCGTGTGAGAGAGTTATGATCATTTCTGTGTCAGAAAAGATTATTTGTAGAGGCAAATCGCAGGTATTAAATGCGATTTATAAATCTCAGGTGTCAAATGCGACTTGCCTAGACATATTCTAAAATGAGGGTTTCGGCCATTTTTAACACATTTCGAGTTATGGAGCTCGGATTGAAGCGATTTTCACTATATGGATTGGGGCAAGTGATTCTAACTCGGTTTTGGTTAAATTACACGAATCTATTATTGTTTTTATCAACAAATTAGTGTTTTGGGTTGAAAATGATAGAAAAATTCATACACTTTAATTGAGGATTTGAAAATCGAGTTGTGATCGAATTTGTGTAATTTTGTCATGGTTGGACTCGTGGTTGAATGAGGGTTTGAATTTTATAATTTTTGTCGGATTCCTACCAGTTCAGGAGCATGAGAATCTTATTTCATTTAGCTTATACGTATATACCTGTTTAAATGCTCCCATATGATAGGTTTGGACTGGAGGCGTGGGACTATATCGGGCTGATTATGTTATGGCATGTGAGTTGTCTGTGTTGTTGATGTTAATGTGAGCTCTAGGAGAGCTGGCTACCGTTATTAGATTCGTGTGCCTTGGTTCTACTATGTATGATGAGCTTATAGAATTGTAGTTGTGGTGGTACTTATTGAACTTGCAATACGGTTCTCTACTTTGAGACATCTTCTATTTTGGGTACAGGGTTGCGCAGTTGTGGCTTGAGTTGTATTGGTATGACAAGTCAGTGGAATAATTGTTTTCAATAATATATGGTCATTGGACCTAGAATGGGTACTATCAGATTTTATTACGGTATATTGGGAGGATAATATTGAAATTCTGGTTGGGGCAAGAAAGCTCCATGACTTGTTGTTTTGATAAGGGGTTATAAGATTCCACGTGTTTCTTTCATTATCAGTAGTGTACGAATATTTTAGAATGAAGTTTTATTTGATATGGGGTTTAATACCAATACCGGGTTAGTTTTGAGTAGTTACTGTGATCGAGAATGGTGCTGCGAGTATGTGAGTTGTGTAGTATGTTATGCGATTATATCTGGAGTTATGGCTATGGCTTGATACCTTTTGTTCAGACTTATACAGTATATAAATGTGAGATTCGGGTCTTGAAAAAGAAATTCTGAATGTTGGAAACGTAATTCCAAGGTTTATGGGCTAAGGCTGAAGTAATGATCTTCAATTACGTATTATTGTCAGGCTTATATGGAATAAGGTGGCGTGGGATCACCCCCGGGTATATGAGTGATAAGATGGAATAGTGATGTGATGGTTTGGAAACAACTCTTGGCACGTTCGAGGACAAACATATATTTTAGTGGGGGAGAATGTAACGACCCGGCAGGTCGTTTTGAGTATTACAACATGTTTTTCCATTTACTGCTCAATTTATGTGTTATAGTTGTTATGTGACTCGCCGGGGTGATTGGTTCGGGTCCGGTGAGGTTTTGAAATGAATTGGAACACTAACTTTCAAGGTTTAAAGCTTAGGTTAAAATAGTGACCGGATGTCGACTTATTTGTAAACGACCCCGGAATAGATTTTTGATGATTCCAATAGCTCCGTATGATAAATTTGGACTTAGGAGCGTGTCCGAAAAACTTTTTGAAAGCACGTAGCTAAATTAGGCTTGAAATGGCTAAAATATAAATTTAAGTTTGGAAGATTTACCGGGGAGTGGACTTTTTGATATCGGGGCCGGAGTCCGATTCTAAAAATTAGAATACCTCCATTATGTCATTTATGACTTGTTTGCAAAATTTGAGGTCAATCGGACTTGATTTGATAGGTTCGGCATTGAAGGTAGATATTGGAAATTGTTAGTTTTTCATTAGGCTTGCATTGGAGTGCGATTTGTATTTTTGATGTTATTTGATGTGATTTGAGGGCTCGACTAAGTTCGTATCGTGTTTTAGGACTTGTTGGTATATTTGAACGGGATCCCGAGTGGCTCGGTGAGTTTCGGGGTGAGTTTTGAGCGAGTCCAGGTATTTCGGCACTCTAATGTTGTTCTGGAACTTTTGGAAGTACAGGGGCACATTTTTTAGTGTTGAGGCAAAGGAAAAGTGCAGACCGCACAATTCTTCTCGGGGCCGCATTTCAGGGGGTTTGCAGATTCGATGGTCCAACTTCGGAAGCTTATATATTTTAATCTACAAGGAATTTGGAGATACTTGAAAAACAAAAGTTGTAGCCCTTTGAATCTAGTTTCCAGATAGGTATACCATTAATCATTTGGACATTTGTAGTGAACGTTATGGCCCATTTATTGCAGCCTAGTGGTGAAGAGCCGCTGAAGTGCGACCGCACAATTTGGAGTGCGACCGCAACACCTGGGGTGTGTGCCCGCACAAGAAAATGTGCGGTCAGCACATTGGGAGATCAGACGTGGTACTATATAACAGAGGGTTAGGGTATTATTTCACATTTAGACGTTGGGAGCTCGGTTTGTGACGATTGTTTGTGAATTTTTCAAGAAATTCATCGGGGTAAGTGATTCTAACTCAGATTTGGTTAATATACATGAATATATCATTGTTTTCATCATTTATTTAGTAGTTTGAGATGGAAATTTGGGGAAAACTGTAGAAATTTTATAAAATGAATTTTTTGTATTTGAATGTCGATCCGAAGTCAGATTTGAGTGAAACTAGTATGGTTGGACTCGTAATTGAATGGGTTGTCGGATTTTGTAAGTTTCATCGGATTCCGAGATGTGAGCCCCACGGGTGACTTCTGGGTGCAATTTTAGATTTTTATTGGAAAATTAGTATTTTCATATGGAATTAATTTCTATAATTTGTATTGATTGAATCGAATTAATTATGACTAGATTCGAGGCATTCGGAGACCAATTTGCAAGGCAAAGGCATATCGGAGTAAAGAATTACACGGTTTGAGGTAAGTAACATTTTTAAACTTGGTTCGGAAGGTATGAATCCCTAAATGTTGTGTTATATCAATTGTATGAGGTGACGCACATGCTAGGTGACGAGCGTGTGGGCGTTCACTATAGAAATTGTGACTTAAATAAATACTGTGGTGTTGTAAAATTAAAAAATCATGTTATTACCCGCGTATCCTCCACGTGTTACAGAAATTGAGCTGAGGCTCGTATTAAAGACCATATTTAGGCTACGTGCCGATATTTTGGGACCCATAAGGTCGTATTGCCGTTGAATTAATTATTTTAAAATATACATTTCATACTCAGTCATGCTCATCCATTGTGAGGATATTTATGGGATCGGAGCTGCCCGCCTGCAGCAGGCCATATCGGCTTTATATATATTATTATTAATATGGGATCGTGATGCACGCTGCAGCAGGCCTTATAGGCTTTACTATTATATTGATCGGGGCTGCCCTCATGCAGCAGGCCTTATAGACTACACTATTATATGGATCAGGGTTGCCCGCCTGCAGCAGGCCTTATATGCTTTATTATTATACGGATCGGGACTCCCTGTCTACAACAGGCTATATCTGCTTTATATCACGCTTGGGCTGAAGGAGACCCTCCGGAGTCTGTACACACTCCTAGTGAGCGTAGATGATTATATATTCGGGATGGACTTGCCTTACTTATTTATATTGTGATGAATTTCCCAAGACATGGATCTTGTCCGTATCATTTATATTTGGGGCTAAATTACCCAAGGCTGGATTGGCCTTATACGGTACTGAGTGACTGATTGTTAGTCGATGTGTACATATATACGAGATGGAATATCCCTGGGCCGGATTGGCCATAAACAGTACCGAGTGACCAAATGATTTATGACCAGTATTACATGAGGTCTTTCCACTAAGATGTCATATTCCTCATATCATGCAATATTGATCTATTTCACTTGTACTAAGTTTAACTGTTGAACTTGAAAGCATGCCTACATTTCTGTACCATTATTTATACTGGACTGTACCTGCGGAGCTTGTCACTACTTTCAGCCCGGAGGTTAGTCTTGTTACTTATTGAGTTAGTTGTACTCATACTACATTCTGCACCTCGTGTGCAGATCCAGGTGCTTTCGGACACAATAACTATTAGATCTCAGAGTGCTATCAGTTGGAGACAATCAAGGTAGTTGCCTGGAGTCCGATGACCTTGTCTCTCTTTCTTTCAGTTATTGTACTGTTATATACTTTCAGATAATATTTTTATCAGTCAGACTTTGTATTCATATTAGATGCTCATGTATTCAGTGACACCGGGTTTGGGAGTATTTATATCTATATTGTAAGATTTCATCCGCTGAATTTAAATATTATATTTTCAAACTTAAATAAATAATGGTTTATTAAGGTTGTGAGCTTGCTAAGTATTGAGATAAGCGCCATCACGACAGGTTAGAATTTTGGGTCGTGACGCTTTGCGGCTGAACTATTGGCTTGTAGCTATCCTCCATGAGGATTTTGTGTGCACGAATAGCCGGACTAATCCCTTTAATATATTCTATAGTCCACCCCAAGGCTCCTTTGTGTTCTTTCAATACTTTAATCAAACTTATTTTCTTGTTCTGTAGTAAGAGAAGATGAAATAATTACTGGAAATAATTCTTGCTCAAGATAAGCATATTTCAAATGAGAAGGGAGAGATTTAAGTTTAATTTTTGATTGAACTTCTTCGGATTTCATCTCTTCTACCTTTGAATCTTTGTCCAATATTTCAGCTTCTCTTCTGATGGTGGGATCATCGTCCTGTGTGGTGCCTGATATCATCAAGCATCTTTCCATTGAATCTGGAATTAATTATCATCTTTGAATTTATTTGTAAGATAACTAATCATGTCAATTGAAAAATATGAAGATGGTGTTTCATCTCCTAAATATCTTAGTATCTTTTGCATATCAAAGATGACTCTTTCTTCATCAACTCTCAAAATTAGTTGTCCTTGATGAACATCTATAATTGCTCTTCCTGTAGCAAGAAGTGGTCTTCCTAAAATTATTGGTTCATTTGGGCATTCTTTCATTTCAAGCACTATAAAATCTATAGGGAAAACAAACTGAAGAGAAACACTTGTGTCTTTCATTTCACCAAGATCTAACTTTTAAAGATAGAAAATGGCATCAAATTTATTGAAGCTCTAGAATCACAAAGTGCTTTTTCAAAATATACTCCTCCGAAAGTGCATGAAATTGTAAAATTGCCCGGTCACTAAGTTTTTGTGGTAGCTTATTTTGAAGTATAGCATTGCATTTTTCTGTAAGCTTTACCACAAAAAATTCTTCTAATTTTCTTTTACTTGACAAAATTTTCTTTAAAAATTTACATATGAAGGCATTTGTAACAAAGTATCAGTGAAAGGAATATTGATGTGAATTTATTTTAAAATCTCCAAAAGTTTTGCAAATTGGCTGACAAGCTTTTCTCTTTTCATTTTTTGTGGAAAGGAAATTGTCACAGGGAGAGGAGTCAATTTTTCAATATTTTTTCCTTCTTTTTTCTTGACTTCTTTCTCTTCTGATGGTTCAAAGGGTGTTTCAACATTCTTACCCTTGTCTACCTGTTGTCCTGATCGGTCTGCATAGGGTTTATCCTACTCCTTACTTGACCATAAGGTGATGTCTTTAAGGTGCTCTTTTGGATTTTTTTTTTATGTATTACTTAGTAAGGGACCTTGAATCTTTTCTGACATAAGAGTTGCTAGTTGGCTCAATTGAATTTCTAAATTTTTAAAGGCAGAATTCTGACTCTCCATCTTTTTATCAGTGGCCTTAATGTACTTGTACATAAGGTCATCAAGACTTCGATTAGCTTGTTGAGGCCTTTGTTGATATGGGGCTTCTTGTTGGTAAGGTTTAAAATTTAATTGCCCTCAGTTTTGATTCTGATATCCGATCGGACACTGTACAGGTTGCTTCTGAAAGTTTTGAGAGTTCTCGACACCATTTGGATTGCTCCACTGAAATCTTAGATGTTTATGTTCCATTGGACTTCCAAAAAGGTAAGATTTGTAGCCGATAATATTGACTTGTTCATCATTTTGATGGATTGCTTGGCATTCATGGTTTAAATGATTTCCTCCACACATGTCACAAACTTCAGACTGGGTTAGTTGTTGTGTATTCACCTGAAAAGATTCAAACTTTTATTCCAAAGAAACAATCTGTTGTGTTAGTGTATTTAAAGCATCTGCCTGATTTACTGTAGCAGCCTTCTTGATAATTACACGCTCAGATGACCATTGGATGGCATTCTCAGAAATTTTATTCAACAATTGCAATGCTTCCTCTGTGATTTTTCCCATTAGAGAACCTCCAGCAGCTGCATCTATCACATTTTTGAAAGAGGGTTTTAGCCCGTGATAAAAAATATACAATTGCATATGTTCAGGAATGTCATGGTGTGGACATTTTTTTAACATTGCCTTTAACCTTTCCCAAGCTTGATAAACTGACTTTGTATCAGTCTGCAATAAATTAGATATGTCTTGTCTTAACTTTGTAGTTTTAGCAGCGAAAAAGTATTTATTTAAAAATTTCTGAGTCATTTGGTCCCATGTGGTAATTGATCCTTGAGGCAAACTTCGCAACCAAGTCTTAGCATCTCCTTTAAAGAAAAAGAAAATAGCCTTAACCTGATTGCTTCAGGGGATACTCTATTATACTTAGCAGTTTCAACTAGTTCCAGAAAATCAATTAAATGACTATGTGGAACTTTACTTGAATCTCCAGTAAAGAAACAAGATTGTTGGATCATTGAATCAGGCCGGTCCTTATTTCAAGGTTGTTGGCTGCCACTGGGGGCTTCCTGACACTAGATTCACAGTTGAAGTGGTCTGGTCTAGCATAATCCCTTAGGATTCTGTTTGCTGGCTTTGTCGCCACTTCATCAAATTGATCCTCTATTTGGACTGGCGGTGGCACACCATGTGGGTTGTTATTTTCTACTTTCTGATTCTCCATTCCTTCACAAGCTATTGGTTGAGAAGACCTTTGTCTTTTCCTGCGCGATTGAAGAGATCTTTCAATTTCAGGATCGTAACTTGCCAACTCTTTCGTAGAAGTGCGGGTCATAAACTATTTGTATTTCATTAAGCAAAGAAAATTAGTTCCTAAAGTAATAATAGTAATAATAATAATAATAATAATAATAATAATAATAATAATAATAATAATAATAATAATAATAATAATAATAATAATAATAATAACAATAATAATAATATGATCTGGGCAAAAAATAAATGAACAGAAAAAAATAGGTGTTAAAGCAAAAAGTATTAGTACAATAAATTTATTATTTATACCACACTTGAAATAAAACAGATATATAAAAATGACGCAACAAGTAAACCGTGACAAGAAAATATAATATTATTCAAAGTGATAGTGTTAATACTCATGATAGTATCTAAAGTTGCAACTATAATATATGTATAGTGTGTGAGACTGTGTAAGTATTGATTATAATGCTTCTTCTTTTTTTTTTTGTTAATAAAATACTGACAATAGTCTAATTGTAGTAGATATACTAAGGGATTTAATAAAAATAGTTGGTAGTAGTTATAATGAGAAAGAAAAATAAAACAGTACTATTACTATAATTATTATTGAGTCGGAAAACGTTATTATTAATATAAAAGTAATAGTTAAGTGCAATTTTAGGAAACACCGATAAAAAAAGAAAAATATTATTATAATAAGTTCTCAAATTAGTAATAAAATATTTAATCAGAAGTAGATATACGCCAATCCCCGGCAACAACACCAAAAATTTGACGAGGCCAATGCGTATAAGATTTTGCTACTCGTACTCTGTCAAATTCTAGTATAGTTTATGATATCATCCCACATAGATTGGAGAATCTAGCTACAAACTTATAATATTCTTACTACTATTTGGGAGAATCAAATTGATGAAGTGTTGTTTGATGAAAATTTAAATTGCTTAAGTTGAAACAAAATAACTTTCGGAAGATTTATATTTAAAAAGAGTTGGGAATCATTGAATTCACTCGATAACATGATAATAATAAAATCTTAGCTTCTACATGTATTTCTCTTAGGAATAACTGCTTATTGCTAATACAATTATATTTTGCTCACTAAGAAATAATTAATTAATAACACTCCGCGAGGTTATGTAAATCAATTGATATATGACTCGTGACGATTAAACTGAAATAATTTTCTTGCCTGAATTGTGCTAAAAGATAGCAAAAACCTCTTGCGATTACTTTTTACTAAAAATCAACAATCTTGCCAACTACAACTCCTCCTTAAAGAATTAGAATGGAAGTAAGCAAGATTATAGACTTGGTATGATAGCTTCATAAGAATTATTCTCACTTTATTATTTTACCCAATAGTTATCATATATTAATTTTATTTCGTAAGAATTATAAAATTGACATACAACTAACTTTGGAGAATAAATAGATAAAAGTGATAATAATTAATTAAAACTAGTATTCCAGCACAATATAGAGATATAAGTAGAAAGTTTCAGGTCAAGCATGTAGTAAAATTGAGATTAATATTATAACGATATCGAGCTTCATCAACTATCCCAACAAAAGAGATTACTCCATTATGGAGTATTTAAATCTCGCAAATAAAGGAATTCTTAAAATACTATCAATACTCTTAGAAAATCCAAAAACTACAAGAGGAAAGTGAAATAGATAAAGAAAGAAGCAAAGACCAAAGCTAGAGAAAAGTTGCTAATTGCCATGTCTCTTCTCCCCTTCAACACAAATATATACTATTTATAGAAATCAAATCCCATAAGGTGTCATGTTGTCTCATGCTTCTTTTGCCATGATGACTCGTGCTTCTTTTGCCATGATGCCTCGTGCTTCTTTTGCCATGATGCCTCGTGATATCTTTTTATTCCTTTATTTGCTTTATCATGCTATTTTTATTTCCTGCAAAATACTATTAAAAAATACAGATAATTGACATATTATATATATATATATATATATATATATATATATATATATATATATATATATATATATATATTATTTAAAATAATTTATTTTTAAGTATATAATATATGAATATTTTATAGTCATCAAACTCCCCCGTGTTTTGACTTACGAATGTTTTGTTGGTATTGCAGTATTCGCCTGGTTGATTGACTGCTGATATTTAAATTTTTTGCTATGCGGTACAAAAAAATTATAGAATTATTCCTCATGGGATGATCGTGCATGAAAGATGTGCTAGTCATCCGAGTGCTGGAGTTAGGACCAGTCACAGCGATTCATGTGTTCTATGAATTCGAAGACTGAGAGTTCTCAGAAGCATATTGTTTCAGGGTTGCGGCCTGTTTGAAGTGAGTATTTTATTTAAACTCAGTGGAGGCACTAGTTGTGTTAATTATTTGTGATAGCTATGTGCTATGAGTGTACATATATGTGAGGTTTGAGCCCATGTGCAGGCATCAGGGCAAGTATTCATACTCTGAAGAATGCTTAAGCAATGATATGCCTAGAGTTGACTGATAAGCGTAAGGATATAACGTTTCTCGTATTCGTACCTTTGTTGAGAATTATCTGGGCTATACTTGAGGTTACTAAGAGGCTAATTCCCTGAATAAACTTGGTAGTTACTATTTCTACGTTAACTTACCGATTTGAGTTGTGATAGCACACTTTGCACATGCCTACTCTATGGCGTGTTAATTATACCAGTACATGAGCATAAAAGTTTTATTTCAGTTATCATATACATATATATTTGTTTTATTGCTCCTGTATGATTTGCTTGGACTGGAGGCCTATGACCATGGCAGGCCGATTATGTTATTGGCACATGAGTAGTCCGTGCGGATCCATATACTGATATTATTGGCACGTTAGTTGTCCGTGCGGTTGATGTTAATGTGAGCTATAATAGATCTGGTTACCGTCATTTTTTATGTGTCTTGGTTCTACTATGTATGATGAGATCATAGCATTGCGGTTGTGGTGGTTCTAGTTGAACTTGCGAAACAATTCTCTTCTTTGAGATATTTTTCATTTTTGGGTGCACGGATTGCACAATTTGTAGCTTGAGTTATATTGGTATGGCGTGTCTGTGAAATAGTTGTGTTTGATAATATAAGGTCATTGGACCTAGAATAGATACTATCAAATTTGATCACGGTATATTTCGGAGGATGATATCGAAAGTCGGCTTAGAAAGTGATTATGGTTCTGGTTGGGGCAAGAGAGCTCCATGACTAGTTTATCTGATGAGTGGTTATGAGTTTTTGAGTGTTTCTTTCATTATCGGCAGTGTACAAAGGTTTTGAACGAGGATTTATCTAATATGAGGTTTATCACCGGTATCAGGTTTGTTTTTAAGCAGCTACGGTGATTAGAAAATTATTATGAATATGCGAGTTGTGTGGTATATTGTGTGATTGGGGTTATGGCGATGGCTTGATACATCTTGTTCAGACTCACACAGTGTGTAGATATGAGATTCGGGTCATGAAAAGAATTCTGGATGTTAGAAATTGGGCTCTAAGTTTTTGTGCTAAGGTTAAATTAATGATTTTCAGTTTGGTTGTGTTGCCAGGCCTATATGGAATAGGGTGACGTGGTATCTATCACGACCTAAAATCCAACTAGCTGTGATGGAATGTAGCTCAACCCACTAGGTAAGACAGTTAATAATAAACCAGTTCAAATGATATTTATTAGGAGAAGGAATGAAAATACAACTGAACTGTTATATAAGAATTCCCAAGGATTGGTAGTACAAATCATGGGCTTCTAACTGGTGGATTTTAAGATGCCAATTTTAGGCTAAGCAGGTGGGTTAACTCCTGCGGAGTAATCTACGGAGGTGTGATCCTTATAATGCTGTGTGGAGAGTTTCTCTTTTACCAGCGAGGTATATGTGTTGAGATTTAAATTTGAATTTGGTTGAGAAAGTTGACCTGATTGTCACATGGATGTATGCGAGCTTAGTAGATGATTTGAGATACTGCATGGTTTGTGTTATGTGAACTTATGAAGGATTTAGTTGAATCTCCAAACGGTATTATGGCAGTAATAGATTATGCGTATAGTGAGTTATCATATTTTATTCTATGTCTTTGAGCCAAGTGGGGGAGTTTGCTATCGACGATTTGATTGCACGGTTATGTGTCGTATCAGTTTTAATTTGAGGTGTACTTGTGAACCATTTATGACTTGCATAGGTTGAGATCGAGGATGACTCGAGTAAGGAAATTTCTGGATATGGGATGTAATACACTTTATGGGTATATGGAAATCATGGAATGGTTTGAGTTTGCTATACGTGGCGGATGCAGTGTGCAAGGAGTAAGGGTTCACTCGATTATTTAGAGGTGTGGGTTATTTCTTTGGGTGTTGTTCTTCTAATGGGGCAGAGGTCGTTTGGCACGTTTGGGCGGCACAATTGAGATTTGGGCAGAATGGATGATTTTCGAGAAATTTCTAATGGATTCAAAGTTTGTGTGTAGCAATCGAGAATTTTCCGTATTTGTACATGGCTATGATCTAAGATTTACATTGGATGGTGTCAAGACTCGCGGTATTTCTTTGTCTATATGGATTTTTATATTTCAGTATCAGGGAGGTAAAGGAAACAATTTTAGGTTCACATAAGGTCTCTTCAGAGTGGGTGTCTCGATTGTAGTACTTTGGGGTGCTAAGAGGGAATACAACAGCTTATGGGCCTTCGGGCGGTGTGATTGTATGCTAGGGTCTCTTGTGGTGAGCTTTGGGTGAGGATTGTGGTGTTCTAACAACAGAAATATCAGCTTGAGGGTAATTCGAAAGGAACTCGGAGAAATGGGATAGCTTGGTAGTAGGTTGGATCAGTACAGTAATAGATATGATCGGTTCTTTGGGTACTTATGATGTAGTGAGGCTTTATAAGAGTTTTGGTGTCAATACTCTTGTGTTTGGCAACCTGCATGGCTTGGTTGAGTTAGAGAGACTCGGTTCTGATGGTTTTGTTATGGGCAATTGGATTTCAAAGTGTTCTCAATAGTTTCTACCACAATTCGAGGTGTATATTTCCTGTTGGCGTGGGGAGCGTGTTGCATGTTGTGATTTTCTCCTAGATGAGATCAAATGGAAGGTTTCTGGCTAATTGAGTATGTATTTCTGCTGGATTAAGAGTTGATTATGAGATTCTCGTACTTTTCATATGATGGCATGATAACAGTGGTGTGTTGTGTGGGATTGAGGTTTACATGTGCAAGGTCACGGTCAGTTTTGAAGGGGAGATCATAAATTCTTAGACGGAATGGACGACTTTCGATGTCTAGATGAATGATATTACTACTTGGTATTGCCTGAGGAGGGCGTACATTTTAGAAGGTGCACTGAGTGTTGACTTACAGATGCTTTATTGGTATTGCGGTACTCGCCTGGTTGACCGAATACTGATATTCAGATTTTGCTATGTGACACGGTAGAATTATCAAAGTATTCCTCGTAGGATAAACGTGTATGAGAGATGTGTTAGACATTCGGGCAGTGGAGTTGGGAGCAGATATGGTGATTCAGGTGTTCTACGAATTTGGAGACTGAGATTTCTCAGAAGCAGATTGTTTCATGGTTGTGGACTGTGAAGTTGTGGCCAAAGCTAGCCGGATGATAGTATGTGTTATGATTCAGTCATTGTAGACTTTCAGAGGGTTATTTATCTATTTGTGGGTGACCAGAGTTGATTTGTGGTCCATTGGTAGGCCCGACGAGGATGTGTATGCTACACTGGGTCGGATTAATTGACCCGTACTGCCATTGTTGAGGGATGTGCCATTCGGTTAGAGTTGAGCTTATTCGTGTTCTGATATATTCTATGAGTTACCGTTCTATGCCATGAGGGGTTGTGATTTGTTGGTTATATGCACACATGGGGCGGTTCTATTTGGGCCTTATAGCAGAGTTTTACCGAGATGTGTATTTGGATGTGGAATGAGTAATTGCGCATTGGTTATGTTCATTTCGGACTGGGGTATTGTGTTATTTGTTTCCCTGTATGTCACGACCCAAAATCCCACTAGTCGTGATGGCACCTAACCCAACCCGTTAGGTAAGCCAATTTCCAACTATCCAATTCCAATGAAATTAATTAAAAGAAAATATCTAAAACCAATACATCTCCCCAAGAACTGGGAGTATAAATCATGAGCTTCTAAGAATAGAGTATACAAAGCAGAAATGAAATAAATACATAGTCTGTTTGAATAATACATAAACAGAACTTTTATAAATCTAAGGCTACCCTGAACAAGAGGCAGCTACAACAGGAACGCAGGTACATCTTTAGATCCCGCAACCATCGAGCACAGCAACAACAACAGCCAACATCTGCACGCAATGTGCAGAAGTGTACTATCAGTACAACCGACCCCATGTCATGAGTAAGTAACAAACTTAGCCTTAGGATGAAAGTACTGACAAGCTTCTACCAAGGTCAGAGTTCAACTTCCATTACCAACAATAGTTCATAACAATATTAAACAAGTAATACCAGAAGTAACTCAAGAATAAATGCTCAGCTAAATCATGATTTCTGAAAATAGTTCTGCCTTTCAAGTACATCAATGAAAAACCCGAATCGTTTACCGAAGTTACCAAAAATATGAATAAGTTTGAAAACAGTAATTTTTCTAAAATCCTTTAAATAATAAATAAAATATCTCATTTTCTTTCCCAGATAACCAGTGTAAAACAAATGCATCACTATGCCCATCTGTCAACATGTGTGAGAAATCATGAATAATGTGATACCGTACAGCATGAGGAAAACACATCTCTATGCATATATGTCATGTGTGCATGTCAATGCAATGTATCTTAGAGATTGTACTCATGTACTCACCCTCTCTCAGAGTACTCAATCTCATTGTCTCGCATTGTCTCTCATTGTGCTCAGCACACTCAATCACTCAGCGCTATTAAATACATGATGCGGCGTGCAGCCCGATCCCTGTTTATAGTCGACATGCAACACGCTCCCCACGCCAACAGGAAATATACACCTCGAATTGTGGTAGAAACCATTGAGAACACTTTGAAATCCATTTGCCCATAACAAAACCATCAGAATCAAGTCTCTCTAACTCAACCAAGCCACGTAGGTTGCCAAACCCAAGAGTATTGACACCAAAACTCTTGTAGAGCCTCACCACATCATAAGTACCCAAAGAACCGATCATATATATTACTGTACTGATCCAACCTACTACCAAGCTGTCCCATTTCTCTGAGTTCCTTCCGAATTATACTCAAGTTGATATTTCTATTGTTAGAACACCACAATCCTCACCCAAAGCTCACCAAGATATCCTAGCATACAATCACACCGCCCGAAGGCCCATAAGCTATTGTATTCCCTCTTAGCACCCCAAAGTACTACAATCGAGACACCCACTCTGAAGAGACCTTATGTGAACCTAAAATTATTTCCTTTACATCTCTGATACTAAAATGTAGAATCCATATAGATAAAGAAATACCGCGAGTCTTAACACCATCCAATGTAAATCTCAAATCCTAGCTATGTACAAATCTGGAAAATTCTCGATTGCTACACACAAACCTTGAATCCATTAGAACTTTCTCGAGAATCATCCATTCTGTCCAAATCTAAATTGTGCCGCCCAAATGTGCCAAACGACCTGTGCCCCATTAGAAGAACAACACCCAAAGAAGTAACCTACACCTCTAAATAACCAAGTGAACCCGTACTCCTTGCACACTGCATCCGCCACGTATAGCAAACTCAAACCATTCCATGATTTCCATATACCCATAAAGTGTATTACATATTGTATCCAGAAATTTCCTTACTCGAGTCATCCTCGATCTCAATCTCTGCAATTCATAAATGGTTCACAAGTACACCTCAAACCGAAATCGATACGACACATAACCGTGCAATCAAATCGTCGATAGCTAACTCCCCCACTTGGCTCAAAGACATACAATAAAACATATGATAACTCACTATACACATAATCTATTACTGCTATAATACCGTTTGGAGATTCAACTAAATCCTTCATAAGTTCACATAACACAAACCATGTAGTACCTCAAATCATCTACTAAGCTCGTATACATCATGTGACGATCAGGTCAACATTCTCAACTGAATTCAAATTCAAATCTCAACACATATACCCCGCTGGTAAAAGAGAAACTCTCCACACAATATTATAAGGATCATACCTCCGTAGATTACACCGCAGGAGTTAACCCACCTGTTTAGCCTCAAATTGTCATCTTGCTATACCCTTTCGCAGAAAGAGCTACTCCCCTATTGTTCGAGGAGCAGGGAGAGGAGCCCACAGCAGAGCCAACTCTAGTGGATTTCACGTCTGCACCGGGATTCCAGGAGGTCATGGGCCGTATGCTGTAGTTCATGGATACTATGACCTAGTCCAATTTATTCCCGGCAGACCTAGCCACATCTCAGGCGGGAGGGGGAGCACAAACCCCTACCGCGCAGGCTTATGGGCACGCAGCTGCAGTATATCAGACCCAGGGAGCAATACCCGTGGGCGCAGCTCAGCCAGTTACAGCAACTACACCGAAGCCCATACTAGCTATGGCAGGTGATTCGCACAGGCTAATGGACAAGTGAACTAGGCTTCATCCTCTTGCTTTCGGAGGTGAGCAACATGAGGACCCCAGGATTTTATTGATCAGTGCAGGGACATACTGCACAACATGAGGATACTAGAGTCCCACGGGGTAGACTTTACTACTTTTTAGCTGTAGGGCAGGGCCCGTAGGTGGTGGCAGTCACATCTTCTCGGCAGACCAGCAGGTTCTCCTCCCATGACTTGGGATCAGTTCACATGCCTCTTCTTGGACAGATACATTCCACCCTCTCAGAGTGAAGAGTTGCCAATTCGAGCTGCTCCAGCAGGGTTAGATGTCAGTGAGTGACTGTGAGATGAGGTTCTCTGAGTTGTCTCGCCTTGTTCTTATGATACTATCTACTGATGCGGAGATAGTGCAGATATTTGTTGCCATATTGCACTCTGGTATTTAGGCCACCATGGAACGAGAGGTGGAGATAGGGATTTCTTACGGGCTAGTTGTAGAGATAGCTCGGAGGATTAAGGGTGTCCGTCAGTGGAGCCGTGAGCAGGCTGCGAGGGACAAGAGGTTTCAATATTCAGGAGAGTTTAATGGTGCCCCGACTTGGGGCAGAAGTCATTTTGTGAGGGGTCAGTCCAGTAGGACCCCTTATCTAGCACCGCCACCTCCTCAGGGTGCTCTAGTGCGACCTTATTTCAGTGTTATCCCACATAGTTCTTACCGCACACCAGTTATTCAGGGCTCCTCCAGTGGGTATTCAGGTCTTCAGGTCAACAGTCCACCATACCGAGGGGTCGTTTCGAGTGCGAGGATCTCAGCCATGTACGGAGATTCTACCCCAGGGTTCGGGGTAGGCAAGTACAGCAGGGTCAACAATCTATGATTACCACACCAATTGGTCCACTAGTCGTCCGGCTGCCCAGAGGCGGAGGGCAGGTGGGTAGGGGTCATCCTAGAGGTGGAGTCCAGCCAGGTGACGCTCCAGCCAGGTTCTATGCCTTCCCGGCCAGACCAGATGCAGTGGCCTCAGATGCTGTGAATACATGTACTATTTTTGTCTGCGGTAGAGAGGCCTCAGTATTATTTGATCCAGGGTCTACTTATTCCTATGTTTCATCTATGTTTGCTCATTTCCTGGGTGCTTCTCATGAGTTTTTGGGCACTCATGTTTATGTGTCCACTCCTATGGGCGATGTTGTTGTCGTGGACCGGATCTACCGGTCCTGCATTGTTAATTTATGCGATTACGAGACTAGAGCGGATCTTCTACGTCTTGATATGACTGCATTTGAGATCATCCTGGGCATGGACTACCTATTACCATATCATGCCATCCTAGATTGCCAGGCTAAGACTGTTACTTTTGCGATGCCGGAGTTGCCTAGGTTGGAGTGGAAAGGTACATTTGTCAGCACATCTAATCAGGTTATTTCCTTTTTGAAGGCTTGACACATGGTCAAGAAGGGTTTTTTTGGCTTATCTGGCCTATGTTTGGGACACTACTGCAGAGACTCTGACGATTGGTTCAGTGCCCGTAGTCCAAGAGTTCTCCGATGTGTTTCCTTCTGAACTTCCAGGCATGCCACTAGATCATGATATTGAATTATGTATTGACATGGTTCCAGATACCCAGCCTATATCTATCCCACCGTATCACATGGCTCCGAAAGAATTGAAGGATTTAAAAGAGTAGCTTGAGGAATTACTAGCCAAAGGGTTCGTCAGACCGAGTGTGTCGCCTTGGGGTGCACCGGTAATATTTGTGAAGAAGAAGGATGGAACTATGCGAATGTGTATTGATTATCGCCAATTGAACAAAGTTATCATTAAGAACAAGTATCCGTAGTCGCGTATTGATGATCTATTTGACCAGTTGTAGGGTACTAGGGTGTTCTCTAAGATCGACATGAGATCGGGGTACCATCAGTTGAAGATTCGGGATTTGGATGTTCCGAAGACTACTTTTTGGACTAGATATGGTCATTATGTGTTTCTGGTGATGTCTTTCGGTTTGACTAACACCCCAACAGCATTTATGGATTTAATGAACATGGTGTTCAAGCCATATATTGATTGTTCAAGCCATATATTGATTCATTTGTCATTGTCTTCATTGATGACATTTTGATATACTAACGTAATATGGAGGACCACGAGCAGCATTTGAGAGTGGTGCTTCAGACATTGCGGGAACAAAATCTATATGATTAGTTCTCCAAGTGTGAATTTTGGCTAGACTATGTGACATTCTTGGGGCATATTGTGTCAGGCGAGGGTATTAAAGTTGATCCCAAAAAGATCGATGCAGTTTAGAATTGGCATCGTCCCACTTCAGCGACTAAGATCAGGATTTTCGTGGGGTTAGCATGTTATTATCGTTGATTCGTGGAGGGATTTTCATCTATTGAAGCACCTTTGACCAAATTGACCCAGAAGGGTGCTCCGTTCCGATGGTTTGATGATTGTGAGGTGAGCTTTTAGAAGCTCAAGGCAACATTGACTTTAGCATCGATATTAGTGTTGCCTTCTGGTGAAGGGATGTATAAAGTGTATTGTGATGCTTCACGTGTTGGCCTGGATTGTGTATTGATGCAGGAGGGGCGAGTTATTGCATATGCCTCACGTCAGCTGAAGCCCCACGAGAAGAATTGCCCGATACATGATTTGGAGTTAGCTGCGATTGTACACGCTCTTAAGATTTGGAGGCATTATCTTTATGGGGTGTCTTGTAAGGTTTACACTAATCATCGAAGTTTGCAGCATTTATTCAAGTAGAGGGACCTAAATTTGAGGCAGTGTAGATGGCTTGAGTTACTGAAAGATTATGATATTACTATCCTTTACCATCCAGACAAAGCGAATGTAGTTGCAGATACCTTGAGTAGAAAGGCAGAAAGTATGGGTAGCTTGGCATTTATTTCAGCAGAAGAGAGGCCATTAGCTTTGGACATTCAATCCTTGGCTAACAGACTTGTGAGGCTAGATATTTCATAGCCTAGTCTAGTTTTTGCATGTGTCATTGCCCTGTATTCACTATTTGAGCAGGTCAAGGCTCGCCAGTTTGATGACCCACACTTGTTGGTTCTTCGGGAAATGATACTATGAGGTAGTGCCAAGGAGGTTACTATCGGTGAAGATGGTGTTCTACTACTCCAGGGTCATCTATATGTTCCTAATGTAGATGGGTTGAGGGAAAAGATCGTAGGATAGGCACACAACTCTCGGTACTTTATTCCTCCAGGTACTACGAAGATGTATCGCGACCTGAGGCAGCATTATTGGTGGCGGCGGATGAAGAAAGACATAGTTGAGTATGTAGCTAGGTGCCTAAATTGCCAGCATGTTAAGTATGAGCACCAGAGGCCAGGTGGCCTACTTCAGCAAACGACTATACTAGAGTGGAAATGGGAACGCATTACTATGGACTTTGTGGTTGGGTTGTCGCAGACCTTGCGGAATTTTGATGCAGTTTGGGTCATTGTCGATAGGTTGACCAAGTCAGCATACTTCATTCCTGTTGTGGCTATGTATACTTCAGATAGGTTGGCCCAGATCTATATTTGGGAGATAGTTCGGTAGCATGGTGTGCCAATTTCCATCATATCAGATAGGGGCCCTATGTTTACTTCACATTTCTGGAGAGCAGTACAGAGTGAATTGGGGACCCGTGTAGAGCACATCACAACCTTTCATCCGCAGACTGACGGGCAGTCGGAGCGGACAGTTCAGATCTTGGAGGATATGCTCAGGGCATATGTGATTGACTTCGGAGGTCAGTGGGATCGTTTCTTGCTTTTGGTTGAGTTTGCTTATAACAACAGTTACCAATCCAGTATCGAGATGGCTCCATTTGAGGCTTTATATGGTCAGCGATGCCATTCGCCCATTGGATGGTTTGAGCCCGGCGAGGCTAAGTTATATGGTACTGATTTGGTGAAAGATGCCTTGGAAAAGGTGAAGTTGATTCAGGAGCGACTTCGCATAGCGCAGTTCAGATAGAAGAGTTACTCGAATCAAAATGCGCATGATTTATCATTTATGGTGGGTGAGAAAGTTCTCTTAAAGGTTTCACCGATGAAGGGAATCATGAGATTCGGGAAGAAGGGCAAGTTGAGCCCAAGGTTTATAGGCCCATTTGAGGTGTTGAGACGAGTTGAAATGGTTGCTTACGAGCTTGCTTTGCCTCCTAGTCTATCAGGAGTTCATCCGGTTTTCATGTATCTATGCTTCGGAGGTATCATGCCGACCTATCACATGTGTTAGACTTCAGCACAGTTCAACTATATGAGATCTTGGGTTATGAAGAGGAACCAGTTGCCATTGTTGATAGGCAGGTTCGCTAGTTGAGGTCCAAGAAGATTTCTACGGTAAAAGTTCAGTGGAGGGGCCAACCCATCGAGGAAGCGACTTGGGAGGCCGAGGAGGACATGCAGAGCAGTTATCCACACTTATTCAGTACTCCATGTATGATTCTAAACTCGTTCAAGGACGAACGTTTGTTTAAGAAGTGGAGAATGTAATGACCCAACCAATTATCTTGCTTTCTAGAACCCCGTTCCCCTAAATAAGACTTCCCATATGTGCTTTTACCGTTTTATGACTTAAGGGGATGGTTAGTTCGAGATTTGAAAGCGTTCAGGTTGAAATCGGAACACTTGACTCCTTAGTTTGGCTTTAAAAGGCAAAGTTTGACTTTGGTCAACGTTTTGAGTAAACGACCCCAAAATCGGGATTTGACGGTTCCAATAGGTTTGTATAATAATTTTGGACTTGTGCGTATGTTCGAATCAGGTTTTGGACAACCCAAGAGCGTTTCGGCGCTTAATAGTGAAAGTTAACTATTTGAAGGTTTTAAGGTTCTTTAAATTTGGTTTGGAGTACGTTTTTGAGTAATCGAGTTCCGTTTGGAATTCCGAGCCTAGGAGTAGTTCCGTATGGTGATTTAAGACATGCACACAAAATTTGGTGTCATTCCGAGTAGTTTAAGTATGTTTCGGCGCGTTCGGAGTAAGTTTGAATAATTTGAAATTTCTAAGTTGAATCAATTTGGTTTGAGGTATGATTCTTAGTTTTGATGTTGTTTTATGCGTTCCGAGGATTAGAGCGAGTCCGTTTTATGATTTTAAACTTGTTGGTATGTTCGGGCGGGCTCCCGGGGACCTCGGTGGTTAATCGGACGAGGCTCGGACCAAGTTTGGAACTTTGGAGCAGCAGCTGAAGCGTCCAGCTTCTGCTGCAATTGCACCTGCGCTTGGCCAGCCGCAGGTGCGAGCTCGCAGAAGAAGACCAACATAGGGCAGCCCAGGGACTGCAGAAGCGAGCCAGGGACTGCACCTGCGAAGGTGCAGATGCGAAGGAATCGGTCGTACCTGCGGACGCGCAGAAGCGGTCCTCTGGTCCGCAGGTGCGGAGCCTAGTCAAGCGAGGGAAACTCGCACCTGCGAGGATTTTACGCAGCTGCGGAGCCTCAAGTGTGGCAAACTCTCCGAAGGCAAGTAGGCACAACCTTTATTTACGTCCGGAGCTGCGCATTTTTAGCCTATGTTTCTTCATGTTTGGGCGATGTTTGAGCTTCTTGAGAGGAGTATTCACCTAGAAACTTGGATGTAAGTTAATTCTACCTATTGTGAGTTAAATACATAGATTATTGGTTGATTATAACATGTAAATTGTGGAAATCAAGGGTTTAGTTGAAAAACCCAGGTGTTGATAAAAATGGGATTTTAACCACGAAAATGGTTATGGAATGGATGACAATTGTATATTTGAGTTCTTGAGGTTATAGGTGACACTTTCCTCCGAAAATATCCGGAATTCGGGCACGTGGGCCAGGGTGAATTTTAGGAATATTAATAATTTGGTTTGGGTAACGAAGCTAATAACTTAATTTTGAATTGTTGAGCATGTATTGATTAAATTATATGACATTTGGCTAGTTTCGAATTTTTCGGCACCAAATTGAGGCTTTAACGCGAAATTGTGACCGGAAAAGTGAGCTTTGAGACGAGGTAAGTCTCTTGTCTAACCTTATAAGAGTGAATTTACCCCATAGATGATTTAAATAAATATTTGTTTCTAATTGTGGGGGCTACGTATGTATGAGGTGGCGAGAGTCCGTGCGTAGCTACTATCATGCTATTGTCCGGGTAGTTTTAGGAACAAATTCATGAATTAATTGGAATTTTTGCATCTTTACTTGTTAATTTAAAGTGCCTAAATTATATTAGTAATTGTTGGAGAAATTGTGGAAGATCGTTAATGAAATTCATATAATTTGTTCTTTTATAAAACCTCAATAATTCTTAAGTCAAATGCTTATAAAAATATCTCCCTCTTCTTGTGGAGCGGGCGAAACGCCTCGATAGTAGATAGATGTATCTGTGGTTCGTGTCGCCCGACCCTCAGAAGTGCACACATTATTCTGGATCGAGCCGTACGACCTTCGCATAAATCGTGCTTAATAATAAATCACCCGGTGCTTTGATATTTATTTTGTTGCAGCTTGTGAAGGTAAATGATCATCTGGAAATTATCAAATTGTGAAAGAATTAATTGTTTCTGCCCGCTAAGGAAAAATCTATTATTTATCACATAAATTGTGTTTATTTAAATATTTCTATCTTAATATTATTGACCCATAGTGAGTGCCAAAGTCGACCTCTTGTCACTACTTCTTCGAGATTAGACTTGATACTTACTAGGTACACGTTATTTACATACTCATGCTATGTTTGCTGCACATTTTGTGCAGGATCTGAGACATGTACATCAGGTGGTCCTACCGGCGCGCACTCCAGATACCCCGAGGTCTAGTGGTGACCTGCTTCCTGAGTCGTTCTGCAACCCTAGAGTCTCTCTCTCTCTCTCTCTTTTGTATTATGTTTTTGTCTATTTCATATTCAGACAGTGTTTAGAAGTTTGTATAATATACTAGATGCTCATATACTTATTACACCAGGATTTGGTACACTCACTAGTAGAATTGTGGTTTTGAATTGTTTTCTTGGTTTTATTTATTGAGACCCTTTTATTTTTTTCTTGAATCTTGCAAATAAGGAAAATTCAATTACTCAGAAATTTATTAAAAGAGGAAATATGTATTTAGTTCACTAGTTGGCTTGCCTAGCGGTGATGTTGAGAGCTATCATGGACTATAGGTGAAATTGGGTAGTGACATTCGGGTTGAGTATCTGGTGGTCCGGGAGCATTTCGACGCTTATTATGGAAAGTTGGCAATTCGGAGGTTTTAAAATTTTCTAAGTTTGGTTTGAAGTGGACTTTGGTGTTATCGATGTCCATTTAGGGTTTTGAGCGTTGGAATAGGTTCGTATCATGATTTATGACTTGTACGTAAAGTTTGGCGTCATTCCGGAATGTTTAAGTATAATTCGGACGCGTTCGTCGAATATTGAATGTTTGAAAGTTAAAAGGAGGATATGATCATCGATTCATGATTTTGATATTGTTTGGTGTGATTTGAGGCCTCAAGTAGGTTCGTGTTATATTTTGGGACTGGTTTGTGTAATTTGACAGAGTCCCGGGGGGCTCGGGTGTGTTTCATATGTGTTTGGGTTGTATCGCACACTTATTTGATGTTTCAACATCGTTTCTTTGGACATAAAGGGTACCATATTGATAAACTTACCTTTTATTTGTGATTGGATTGAACTATTAGATCTGTATCGTAATTACGGAACCTTAGCAACAAGAATCATCAAATTTTGAGGTCGTATGAGAGAGTTATGCCCATTTCCGTGTCCAGAAAGATTGTTTGTTTCTGGTGCGAACTTTGTTCTTCGCGAACGTGAGCGAGGTATCACGAACGTGAGCGAGGTATCGTGAACGTGAAGAATGAAATTTGGGTTTACCGATCAACACAAAAAAATTGCTCTTCGCGAACGTAAAGGTGTCCCGCGAAGGCAAAGAACAAAAATCGACTGGACAGTGTTTTAAATGGGCAGACCCAACATTTTAGTATTTTGAGCATATCTTGAGTTTTAGAGCTCCGTTTGAGGTGATTTTTGCGGCGTTGTTCTCGTATCAACAAGGGATAAATATATATACTCTTTTATATGTTTTTCCATAATTATTTTCATTAGTTATTATTTTTATCCATGTTTGGATTGTAAAAGTTGGGGTTTTGAGCCCCAAAGTTATGAGATGGTAAATCCTTGATTTGAGGGTCCATTCATGGGCGAAATTGGATGATTTTTGGAATATGAACTATATAAGTTATGGGTAATAATTATTTTTGATAATTATTGAAATTCGGGTACGTGAGCCCGAGGGTTGACTTTATTGACTTTTCGAGCGGAGTTGGGAATCATTATAAATTATTAAATTGTAAGCATTGGAGTATATTTTCATTTATTTGCATGTTGTTTGAATAGTTTTGGAACGCTTGGCTTTGAGTTGAGGTGTTAGAGAGGTATTGGCGCCAGTTAAGGGAACTTCGAAGCGAGGTATGCCTCCTGTCTAACTTTGTGAGGGGGAAACTATTGCTTATGTGATGTAATTGTTATGTGCTATTAGTTGTGAGTGCTACGTAAGCGCGAGGTGACGAGAATCCATACATAGCTAAAGCATGTTTATGTCCGGTAGACTTAGGACTTTACCATATAATATTTGAATTGACTTTACCATATAATATTTGAAATTATTCTGCTGGCTTAATTAATTGAAATTATAATTGAACTTGATTTAGAAATATATACACTTATATTAGACCGAGCCTTATTACCTTAAGTTGTTGGCATGTTATTTGAAAAATGGGAAAGGTTATACTCACCTTGTGTTCATATACTGTATCGTAAGCTCGTGTCTCGTAATTCAATAATTCCTTTCCTTTCTTGTGGAGCGGGCCGAATGCCTCGGCAGGATTATGTACCACACTCTCATGGGAGCGGGCTATTCGCCTCGACAGTATAATAGATGCATCTATAGTTCGTGCCACTCTACCCTCGGCAGTGTACACATAATGATGGGTGGGGCTGATCGCCTCGGTAGTATCATACTCTTTCTGAGATCTGGCCATACGACCTTGGCATAATCGTGCATTATATCACTAGCAGTCCAAATTTTTACGAGATTTTCCTTTCACTGATGCCTTGCATTTTATATGGGAATTCTTATCCGTTTGTTATTGGCACTTGATATTTTCGAGCTATCGAGATAGAATACGAGATTGAGAAATTGATATTGTTAAAAGAAATTGAGGAAGATTGTTTTAGTTATAGATTTACCTCATTACTATTATTGTACTCTTATCTTTTTATGATTTATCATATAGATTTATTGGACCACTAGTAAGTGTCGATGTCGACCCATCATCACTACTTCTCCAGGGTTAGGCTAGATACTTACTGAGCACGCATTGATTTATGTACTCATGTTGCACTTTTGCACTAAATGTGCAGGATCTGGTAGGTTCATTTGATGATCATCTTGGAGCGTAGGCGCATCTGTTGAGGAGACTTCATGTGAGCTGCATTCCAGGCTACGCATCGCAGTCCACAAAAGCTCCATTGTACTATTTATTTTATCTTGTCTTATTTACATTCTAGACTGATGTATTATTGTACTTCGTAGTAAATGCTCAACACTTGTGACACCGGGTTTTAGGGGTACCTACTGGGTGTTCATTATTGTAGTTCGCGTAATTATTATCATTTCACATTGTAATTTATACCTTATACGAAAATTGGAAAAATAAAATCACGGGTTTTCTATGAGTACTAGATTTTACACTACTTATTAAATGGGATTTAATGATTTCAAAAGTGATAAAATCAGTAACTAAGTTGATTATTCACCGTTGGCTTGCATGACGATGGTGTTAGGCGCCATCACGGCCTATAGTGGATTTTGGGTCATGACTACTTAGTATCAGAGCTTTAGGTTCACTTGGATCTCATGACTCATGAGCAAGTCTAGTAGAGTCTTGCGGATCGGCACAAAGACGTCAGTACTTATCTTCGAGAGGCTACATGGCTGTTAGGATCACTCCCCTTCTTGATTCCTCTTCGTGCTATTTGATTTCATGGGAGCTTATGCCTTCATTTCCTTCCCACTAAATCTTATGCAACGTGGAGAACTTGTTATTAATTGGACATTGAGGAGTTGTAGTGGTACTGCAAACGTGGTGCAGGATGTTTCTCCCTGCATATTCGGGCAGGCTATTATCGTCGCCTTGTGGAAGGCGTTCTGTCGTTTTAGCCCAGTATCTGTATTTCCTATAGTTTCGAGGCTATGCATAGATTATTATGATGTTCATATGTTGTTATCGCACAGTGTTGGTGTAATGGTAGGGTGCTTGTTTATGTGTCGAGGCAGTGAATGACTCAAAAGGAGGATTTCTCTGTGTATGGTTTAGAGGTTTGGCATTTAATTCCAGCAGAGGAAAGGCAATCGGACTATGGATGTTCAAGCTTTGGTTGATGGAGTAACGAGAGTTGATATTTTCGAGCGTGGTGTAATTCTCATTTGTATGTGGTGAGTCCTCCTAGTTTGAATGCATTAAGGTTTGCCGGTGTTATGGTCTTCTTTGATTTGCCTTCGGGGCAGGGTGTTGTGAAATGGTGCCTGAGAAGCGGTTGTCATAGATGGCAGTGTGTAGCGATTTCTTAATCGAGTTGGTGTTTCTAATGCTAATGGCTTGAGAAGTATGATATTCGAGAAGGTTGAGAGTTGGTAAAAATTTATTAGTTCAGGTGCTACAGGTATGGATTTTATTTGAGGCAACATTTGGGCAGCAAAGGATGAGGAAGGATATGGTGGGAGGTGGCTCGCGGTGGTTGAATTAGTAGCAGGTCAAGTATGAAAAGCAGAGGTCGAGAATTTTCTTAAAAGAGATGGTTTAACCGAAGTGAGAGTGGCAGAGTAGCATATGGATTATGTGGTAGGATAACCACATGACTTGAGAAAAGTTTAGAGTGATTTGGGAATCGTGGTGGGAAGCGACTAGGTCTACGAATTTTATTTGAGATGGAAGCTACTACACTGAGGAAGATTGAGTATGGAAAAGAGGAGTTTGCTTGAAATAAATAGGGGTGTGAAAACCTGATTACCGTTTTTGGATGCAACGTGACTTCGAGTTTAGAACGTATTGTCGGACTTTCAGTTGATGTCAATGGGGAAGGAACAGACTTGTACAACTGGTAGATGAGCATGGGCTCAGGAGGGTTTACTGAATGCATGGTAGTTGTACCCAGTGCAACGTCGTTGGAAGATGTCGGCATGGAATTCCACAGGTGGGTTATCTCCTGTGAGCAGGTTAGTGGTTGCATGATGTTGATGAAGCTTCTATGAAGAATTCTACTTACTACCCGGTAAGAGGTCGAATATGTGATTGTGGCTGATGATTCGGAATGTTCATGAAACATTTAACAAAAAGATTTCGAGAAATTTGGGAGGTTAAAGGTGAAATATCATGGTAATTGTGAAGGAGGAATCTTTGTGGGTTCTATGTTTATGTAATTGTAGCTTAAAGCTAAGTGGGGGAGACCCACCGTCTACGATTAAATTGCGTGGTTGTCTGGTGGTGCGTTTTCTAGTTATCGGTGCATTGGTGGGTTATTATGACTAAGAAAATAAAACATCTGGGGTAATTCGAGCGGAGAACTTGATGAATGTGTGTTATACTTCGCCTTATCGATTTGTGTGTAGTTTTAGGAAGACTCAGAGTTTATGCTTCTTCTTGTGGATGGTATGTAAAAGGAAACGAATTCAGCCGGTTGCTTCTTTGAGAGGGTCTTCATGTGCTAGCAGAGTGTTGGAGTTTGGTTATACCCGGGACCAGGACAGAGTGGGTGACTCTCAATAATGCTTCTAATGGGTTCAAGGATGTAAGCACGGTGTCTAAAGATTTTGGGTCTGTTGTGTGGTTAATGATTGAGTTCTTGCAGTGGGTATTAGGACAATGTGATCTCGTGATTTGGGTCACTCGGGATCAGTGTTGATCGAGTTTTTTATGTTTTTAATGGAGCTATTATTATTTCTAAGGCAGGTCAAGAGTAAATCAGAGGAAGTTGGGTTGGTTGGTAATGGTTTGAATTAACGTGATTGAGGCAATGATCAGTTCCTTCGGCGTGTTAATGTTATACAGATGATTTGTTGTGGTACGTGCGGGCTTGACAACAGCTATAATTTGATTGATTTGGAGGTATTTGATTATAATAGCCTGTTATGTATAGATGGATCCTAGAAGAGTTATGGTGGTTTAGACCACAACTTGAGGTTTTTATTTTCTTCGATTATGGGAATTCGGTTGCGTGTTGCCATTGTTCCTCTTAAATGTGTTGAGTGAAAGGGTTCTAAACGATGAAGTGGTTATTTTATTGGTGGTTCAGGAGTTATAATGAATGTTTTGTACTCTTTCATAACGGCATGATAGGTGCAGTGAGCGGCATGGAAATTAGAAGTTGAGGATCAAGGTTGCGGTTTGGTGTTGATGAGAATGTCATGAGCTCGGGGGAGGATTCCAGGTGTTCAGAATATATTGGCACTATTTTCGGGCATCCTGAGGATGGTGTGTTTCGTGTATTAGTGTTGGGTATTGAAATGCGGATGCTTGGCCAGTATTATATAAATAGCATAGTCGATGGCCATTAATTTTCAGATTTTACTAACTGGTGTGGAAGGTTGTGGGAGTATATCCCACGGGAAGATCGTATAAGTATGATGTGTTAGTCATTCGATTGTTAGAGATTTAAAACAGGTATGGAGATTTTGGTATTGGCGTCAATGGGAGAGGCTATGACTGAGAAGCACTCTATTCCTCTAGTTGTGGACTATGAGAGTTTGTTCCGGATTTGACGGTTGTTCTTATGTGTCATGAATAGGGTCATTGTGGATCCTTGAAAGGTTAGTGGCCCAGTAAGGAATGATCAAAATTGGCTTGAGGTCCGCTAGCAGATTTAATGTGGATGTGTGCTTTACATCAGATCAGGTCATATGTGTTCATTCAGTATAGCACTGCTTATGGAGGAGTTTTCGGGTGTTGGGTGTTATTCCCGTCGTCAGCTATTCTCTGTAATACTCTATTATGCTATGTGGGTTGTGAGACGACCTGATTATTCACACGTGTGTTGTGGTCCTATGTAGCTTATCATTATTGCACCTTAGTTGAGCTCGAGTTTTGTAGCGCATGGCACTATCCATCTCCACAGGGTTGTATTTTTGCACTTGGTGTGCTTGTGCTCGATATTCGGTAAGTTTGTAGGTATAATCATTATGGCTTGGTGGTTATTTCCTTATTTATTGTTGTGTGTGGATCTGGTGGTACGCCGCCATGGGTATGTTGCTTGGATTGGGTTGCATGCCACAACAGTGTCATGTTTGGATCGGGTTGCATGCCGCAACGGTATCATGTGTGGATCGGGTTGCATGCCGCAACAGTGAGGTGTTGAGTACAGTTCCCTATACTTATTTTTGTGTATTTTATTCCTTATTTCCTGAGGAGGATTCATATTATTTGTTCGACCGTTTTATTCGTTATGCGGGCTGAGTAATTCTTTTCAAAAGTTTGTTCCTCCTTATGTGGTGTATCCATTTTGTGGCTTGTCGGCGCATTGATGGCGTCATATGAGATCTTGGTCAGTGTTTGAGGTGGCTTATTGCCTGATCAGTTTGTACTAGGTGAGACGAGATTATTGGACCTGAAATCAGTGCAATCGGATTTATATAAGGTATATCAAAGACCAAATATCGTTATTCAGTTCAGAATGAGGTAATGGTTCTTGTCAAGAGGAGGGACTCCATGATTTGTTGGTTTGGCAGGTGATTATGAGTTTCTACACATCTCTTTCGTCGTGGCAGTGTTGCGATAGTTGGAACCGGGTTTACATGTGTTATAAGGTGTATTGCGGGCATCTGATTCGTGAACTTTCAGCTATTATGGTCAAACGACTTATACAGTACATGGCGTAATTTCAACGGAGGAGCATGATCATTTTTATACAGTGTGTGGTGATTGATGCGGTGTTCGTATGTTAGAATTGGGTCTCGTGGAGAATTTAGGATGTTGGAATCTGGTTCTAAGGCTTATTAGCAAAGAAAAAGGAAGTATCTTCAGTCTGGCTCGAGCTAATGTGCTCACATGGGTTGTGGTGGAACGGGTAGGTGCACGAGGTGTTAAATAGTGATTTTGGACAACTCCTGAACAAATCTTGGCACGTTCGATGACGAACATATGTTTAAGTGAGGGAGAATGTAATGACCCAACCAGTCGTTTTGAGCTCTAGCGTGCTGTTCGGCGATTTGAGGCCTTGCTTAGCTTCACTTCATGTAATATGACTTGTACGCGTAGTCGGAATTGAATTTTGGGAAGTTCAGAATTGATTCAAATGAAAAATTCTCAATTTAGAAGTTTTAAGTTGGAAGAGTTGACCAATGTTTGACTTTTGAGTAAATAACCTTAGAATCGGGATTTTAAGGTTCCAATAGGTTCGTATGATGATTTCAGACTTAGGTGTATGTTCGGGTTGAGTATCAGGTGGTCCAGGAGCATTTCGACGCTTATTGTGGAAAGTTGGCAATTTGAAGGATTTAGAATTTTCTAAGGTTGGTTTGAAGTGGACTTTGGTGTTATCGATATACGTTTAGGATTCTAAGCCTTAGAATAGGTTCGTATCATGATTTATGACTTGTACGTAAAGTGTGGCGTCATTCCAGAATGTTTAAGTGTAATTCGGACGCGTTCGTCGAAGTTTAAATGTTTGAAAGTTAAAAGGAGGATTTGATCGTCGATTAATGGTTTTGATATTATTTGGTATGATTTGAGTCCTCGAGTAGGTTTGTGTTATACTTTGGGACTGGTTTGTGTAATTGGACGAGGTCCCGCGGGCCTCGTGTGTTTCAGATATGTTTGGGTTTGATCGTGCTCTTATTTGAAGTTTCAACGTCGTTTCTTTGGATATAAAGTGTACAGTATTTAGAAAATAATCTTTGATTTGTGATTAGATTGAACCATTATATCCGTATCATTTTTATAGAACCATAGCAACAAGAATCGTCGAATTCCGAGGTCGTACGAGAGAGTTATGCCCATTTTCGTGTCTGGAAAGATTGTGGTTTTTGGTGCGGACTTTGTTTTTCGCAAACGCGAGGGATATCTCGCGAACGCGAAGAATGATATTTGGGTTTACCGGCCAACGCGAAATATTGCTTTTCGCGAACGATAAGGTGTCTCGCGAAGGCGAAGAACAAAAATCGTCTGGACAGTGTTTTAAATGGGCAAACCGAGCATTTTAGTATTTTTGAGCATATCTTTAGTTCTAGAGTTCGGTTTGAGGTGATTTTTACGACGTTGTTCTCGTCTCAACAAGGGGGTAAATATAGGACCTTTATTTTGATGTTTTTCCATGATTATTGTTGTTGTTTAATATTTTTATCCGTGTTTGGATTGTAGAAATTGGGGTTTTGAGCCCCAAAGTTCTGAGATGGTAAATCCTTGATTTGAGGGTGAATTCAAGGGAAAACTTGGATGATATTTGGAATATAAACTATATACATTATGGGTAATATTTATTTTCGATAGTTTTCGAAATCCGGGCAAGTGAGCTCGAGGGTTGATTTTATTGACTTTTCGAGCGGAGTTGGGAATCATTATAAATTGTTAAATTGTAAGAATTGGAGTATATTTTGATTGATTTGCACGTTGTTTGACTATTTTTGGAACGTTTGGCTTTGAGTTGAGATGTTAGAGAGGCGTTGGAGCCGGTTATAGAACTTCGGAGCGAGATAAGTTTCATGTCTAACTTTGTGATAGGGAAACTACTCCCTAGGTGATGTAATTGTTATGTGCTATTAGTTGTGGGTGCTACGTACGCACGAGGTGATGAGAGTCCATGCATAGCTAAAGCATGTTTATGTCCGAGTAGACTTAGGACTTTACCATATAATATTTGGAATATTTAAATTCATTCTGCTGGCTTAATTAATTAAAATTATAATTGAACTTGATTTAGAAATATATACATTTATATTAGACCTGGCCTTATTACCTTAAGTTGTTGGCATGTTAATTGAAAAATGGTAAAGGTTATACTCACCTTGTGTTCATATACTATATCGTAAGCACGTGTCTCGTAATTCGATAATTCCTTTCCTTTCTTGTGGAGCGGGCCGAACGCCTCGGTAGGATTATGTACCATACTCTCATGGGAGCGTTCGTTCACCTCGGCAGTATAATAGATGCATCTATGGTTCATGTCGCTCGACCCTCGGCAGTGTACACGTAATGATGGGATCGGGCCGATCGCCTCGGTAGTATCATAATCTTTCTGAGATCTGGCCATACGACCTTGGCATAATCATGCGTTATATCGCTAGCAGTCCAAATATTCGCGAGATTTTCCTTTCACTAATGCCTTGTATTTTATAAGGGAATTCTTATCCGTTTCTTATTTGTAGTTGATATTTTTGAGCTGTCGAGATAGAATACGAGATTGAGAAATTAATATTGTTAAAAGAAATTGAGGAAGATTGTGTTAGTTACAGATTTACCTCACTACTATTGTTGTACTCTTATCTGTTTATGATTTATCATATAGATTTATTGGACCACTAGTAAGTGTCGATGTCGACCCCTCGTCACTACTTCTCCGGGGTTAGGCTATATACTTACTGGGTACGCATTGATTTACGTACTCATGCTGCACTTCTGCACTAAATGTGCAGGATCTGGTAGGTTCATTTGATGATCATCTTGGAGCGTAGGCACATTTGTTGAGGAGACTTCATGTGAGCTGCATTCCAGGCTACGCATCGCAGTCCATAGAGTCTCAATTGTACTATTTATTTTATCCTGTCTTATTTACATTCTAGACTGATGTTGTATTATTATTGTACTTTTTAGTAAATGCTCGTGCACTTGTGACATTGGGTTTTAGGGGTACCTACTGGGTGTTCATTATTGTAGTTCGCATAATTATTATCGTCTCACCTTGTAATTTATACCTTATACGGAAATTGGAAAATTAAAATCATGGTTTTCTATGAGTACTAGATTTTACACTACTTATTCAATGGGATTTAATGATTTCGAAAGTAATAAAATGAGTAACTAAGTTGATTAATTACGCTTTGGCTTGCCTGATGGCGGCGTTAGGCGCCATCACAGCCTGGTGAATTTTGGGTCGTGACAATAAACAAAAGGTAAACGGTAGGAACATGAGTTTTTAATCAAATCACCGGGTGCAATACCGAGTGTTGAGTAGATGTAAGGCCTCGTAAAATTTTACCTAAAGCCCGGGGGAGTTGAAGAAAATTGTTGGAAGTGCAGGGCATTTCTGCGGCCCATTCTGCGGTCGCAAAACTGATCTGTGGACCGCAGATCTGCCGCAGAATGAGGCAGAAATCAAGGCAAATGTCTGGACCATTATGCAATCCATTATGCAGCCGCATAATCGTTTTACTGACCGCAAATCCCATCGCAGACCCAACACAAAACAATTCCGGAGGGCAGTTCTGTGGCGCATTATGCGACCATAGAATAGGTTTGCGTACCGCAGACCGGTCGCAGAGTGAGGCAGGGGTGCCTAGTTCCGAAGGGCCATTATGCGGCCCATTTTGCGGACCGCAGAAGCGTTATGCGGTCGCATATGCAACCGCAGATCTGCATCTGGGCTTCAATTTTTCTAATTTTTGAACCCGACTCCATTCTTATAAAACAACCTTAGGGATAATTTTAGAAGGTCAAAACATATATTTCTAGAGAGAGAGAGTTCCATAGAGTGAGAAGGGAAGTTCCTAAACTTATCATTCATCAATTCTTGCTCAAAGTTGAATAATTTACAAGAAGAATTCACTAGGTCTTCATCTCCATAGCCCTCAATTTCGTGATTTTAACTGCAAATAGGTGTCACGACCCAAAATCCTAACCAGCCGTGATGGCGCCTATCTCGATACTAGGCAAGCCAACAACCTCAATAAACAATAATTTATTTTAAGTTTGAAAATATAATATTTAAACACAATCCACAAGTCTCGTAAATATCGATACAAACACTCCCAAAACCTGGTGTCGCTGAGTACATGAGCATCTATACATTACAAGTCTGGAAAATAGGGTCTATAATAATCTGAGACCAAATACAATAAACAAAGGGATAGGGAAGGAGAGACAAGGTCTGCGAAACATGGCAACTACCTCTAAATCTCCAAAAAAGTCGACTGTGTGAAAGAATCAACACCCTCGGTGTCCGGGATCACCTGGATCTGCACACAAAGTGCAGGGTGTAGTATGAGTACAACCAACTCAGTAAGTAACAATAATAAATAAGGAACTGAAAGTAGTAACGAGTTTTTCAGCTAAGTCCAAATACAGTACTTTACAACATAAAAAGGTAGGAATGCATTCAAGTTCAACATTTAAAACTCCACAGTAATTTTATAACAACTTCGAATGAAACAGGAGAGGATGTCTTTTAGAAATTTTTCTAAAACAGTGATATATGACAACTGAAATGCAACAATAATGAAAACAATGTATCCTCTCAGAGTAACAGTCACTCAGTCCTCCCATTCACTCCAGCCTTACAGTCACTCTTTCCTCACAGTCACTCATTCCTCCCAATCACTCAGCACTCGGCACTCGCACTCAGTAGGTATCTGCGCTCACTCCGGAGGGGCTCCTTCAGCCCAAGCACTATATCAAGCCAATCATGGCATAAATCAATAAAACATGCTGCTGCGTGCAGCCCGATCCCATAATATCCTCACAATTAGGCCCTCGGCCTCACTCAGTCATCAACCTTTCCAGTCTCTTGGGCTCTCAGAAATCATGATAATCAACCCAAAATGATAATATGATGTATTAATAAATAGCAACAGATACTGAGATATGATATGAAATGAATAAACATGACTGAGTGTGAAATTACAATTTGAACATATTATTCAACCACAGAAATGACCCCAGTGGGTATCAATAATAACAGCATATGTCTAAGCATGATTTATAATACGAGTCTCAGCTTAATTTTCTCTAGCACATAGAGAATGTACTGGTATCAACAGATTATACAACTATACAGTTCCATGGAATTTGACCAAGTCACAATTCCTATGGTGCACACCCACACCCCCGTCATCTATCATGCGCGTCACCTCAAAACCAATCACATAACATATAATCTAGGGTTTCATACCCTCAGGACCAAATTTAGAATTGTTACTTACCTCAAACCGTGTAATTCTTTATTCTGCAATGTCTTTGCCTCGTGAATTGACCTCCAAATGCCTCAAATCTAGCCACAAATAATTCGATTCAGTCAATAAAATTTATTGGAATTAATTCCATAAGAAAATATTAATTTTCCATCAAAATTCAAAATTTAGCTAAAAACGCTCATGGGGCCCACGTCTCAGAACCCGACAACAGTTACAAAATCCGAAATCTCATTCAACCATGAGTGTAACCATATCAATTTTACCAAAATCCGACCTCAACTCGACCTCCAAATCTTCCAATCTTATTTTCAAATCCCTAAGTTCAAATCCCCGATTTACACCTCAAAAATATGTAATCTAGTCGGATTATTCGATGATAATTCAATATTATTGACTAATAATAATCACAAGTGACTTACCTCAAGATTTCCCGTGAAAACCTAGCTCAAAATCCCCCAGCCCGAGCTTGAAATTCCCAAAAATGGCAAAAGCTCGGAACCCCTCTATTTTTCTACTGTCCAGGAGTTTCCGCTTCTGCGGGATTTTGTGCGCATCTGCGAACACGCTTCTGCGAGGAGCTGCCCTCTTATGCGAAGCTGCCTCACCAAGTGCCCTTACGCTTCTGCGATCAAACGCCCGCAGGTGCGGGGCCGCTTCTGTGATCGAAGCTCTAGCCATGCCTGGACGCATCTGCGATGGAAGGCTCATTTCTGTGAACTCGCACCTACGATGGAAATTCCGCAGGTGCGATTACATCAAATGGCAGAAACTTTCAGATTTTCTTCTAAGTCCAAATTCGATTCGTTAACCATCCGACACTCACCCGAGGCCCCCGGGACCTCAACCAAATATATCAACAAGTCCTAAAACACCAGACGAACTTAGCCGAACCCTCATATCACCTCAAACAATGCTAAAACCACGAATCAAGTTTCCACAAATGACGCCGGAACCTATCAAATTAAGTCCGATTGACCTCAAATTTTACACACAAGTCATAAATGACATAACAGACCTATTAAAAGTTTTAGAATTGGATTTCGACCCCGATATCAAAAAGTCAACCCCTCCGGTCAAACTTCTCATAAATTTGGCTTTCGCTATTTCAAGCCTAATTCCACTACGGACCTCCAAATAATTTTTCGGACATGCTCCTAAGTCCAAAAATCACCATACGGAGCTATTAGAATCATCAGAATTTGAATCTAAGGTCGTTTACACATAAGTCAATATCTTGTCAACTTTTTCAACTTAAGTTTTCAATTATGAGACTAAGTGTCTCATTTCACTCTGAAATCCTTCCAAACACGAACTAACTAACCCGGTAAGTCATAAAACAACTGTAAATCAAAACTTGAGCAGTGAATAGAAAAAAGGGGTTAAAATACTCAAAACAATCGGCCGGATCGTTACATTCTCCCCCTCTTAAACAAACGTTCGTCCTCGAACGGGTTTAGAATCATACTTGGAGTCTCAAATATGTGTGGATATTTGCTCCGCATATCCTTCTCAATCTCCCAAGTAGCTTTTCCGACTGGCTGGCCTCTCCACTGTATCTTCAGTGATGCTATGTTCTTTGACCTTAGCTTTCGAACCTGTCGGTCTAAAATAGCCATCGGCTCCACATCATAAGTAAAATTTCCGTCCAGCTGCACTGTACTGAAATGCAAAATATGAGACAAATCCCCGACATACTTTCAGAGCATGGGCACATGGAACACTAGATGAACACCTGATAGACTAGGTGGCAAAGCAAGTTCATAAGCCACCTCTCCAATCTTTTTAAGTATCTCAAAAGGCCCAATATATAGACAGCTCAACTTGCCCTTCTACCCGAACCTCAACACACCCTTCATGGGCGAAATCTTGGGCAGAACCTTCTCCCCAACCATGTAAGCAACATCACGGACCTTCTGGTCAGCATAACTCTTTTATCTAGACTGCGTCGTGCGAAGCTGCTCCTAAATCAATTTAACCTTCTTCAAAGCATCCTGAACCAAATTAGTACCCAATAGTCTAGTCTCACCCAGTTCAAACCAATCCACCGGAGACTGATACCGTCTCCCATATAAAGTCTCATACGGAGCCATCTGAATGCTCGATTGGTAGTTGTTATTGTAAGCAAACTCCGTCAGTGACAGAAATTAATCCCAAGAATCCCCTAAATATGTAACACAAGTGCGTAGCATATCTTCCAATATCTGAATAGTGCGCTCGGACTTTCCGTCCATCTGAGGGTGAAATGTTGTACTCAGCTGAACGTGTGTACCTAATTCTCATTGTACTGCCCTCCAAAACTGTGATATAAACTGCATGCTAAGAGTAGTTCCTAAACCTTCGAATCGCTATTCCACCTTACCACGCACATACCCGGAGGTGATCCCACGTCACCATATTCTATATAGGCCTGACAACATAACATAACTAAAAATCATTAATTTAACCTTAGCCCAAAAACCTTGGAGCCTCATTTCTAACATCCAGAATTCTTTTCAAGACCCGACTCTCACATCCACACACTGTATAAGTCCGAACAAACTGTATCAATCCATAGACATAACTCACGATGTAATCACATCATATATCACACAACTTGCATAGTCGCAGCACTATTTCCGACCTCGGTAACTACTCTAAACCAACCAAGTACTATAATAAACCCCACATCCCACATAACCTCGTTCCAAAACTTTCGTACACTGCTGATAATAAAAGAAACACGCGGAATCTCATAACCCCTTATCAAATCAACAAGTCATGGAGTTATCTTGCCCCAACCAGAACCAAAATCACTTTCTAAGCCGACTTTTAATGCCATCCTCCCAAATATACCATAATCAAACCTGATAGTACCCATTTTAGGTCTAATGAACATATAATATTAAACACAACTATCCCACAAACATGCCACACCAATCTAATTCAAGCCGCAAACTGCGCAATCTTTGTACCCGAAAATGGAAAATGTTTCAAAGAAGAGAACCTTTTTGCAAGTTCAACAAGCACTTGTACAACCGACATGCTATGAGCTCACCATACATGGTAAAACCAAGACACATGTATCTAATAACGGTAACCAGCTCTCCTAGAGCTCACATTAAGATCAACCCAAACGGACAACTCACGTGCTATCGTATAAATATCTGGACCCGCACAGATAACTCATGTGCCAATAATATCAATATATGGATCCACACAGACAACTCACATGCCAATAACATAATCTGCCTGGCATGGTCACAGGCCTCCAGTCCAAGTATATCATATAGGAGCAATCAAATAAGTACACATGTTTATGATATATGAAATAATATTCACATGCTCTTGGACTGGTATGAATAACACACCATAGAGTAGGTATGTGCAAAGTGCGCTATCACAATTCAAATCGGCAAGTGAACGCAGAAATAGTAACTACCCAGTTTATTCAGGGAATTAGCCTCTTTGTAACCTCAAGTATAGTCCGGATAGTTCTCAACAAAGGTACGAATACAAGAAACATCATAACTTTACGCTTAACCGTCAACTCTAGGCACATCATAGTCTAAATATTTTCCCGAGTCTGAATACTTGAAACCTCACATATATATATATATATATATATATATATATATATATATATATATATACACACACACACACACACATACACACACACACACTCGTAGCGCGTAGTCATCACAAAGGCAACTAGTGCCTCCACTGAGTTAAAATAAAATACTCACCTCAAACAAGCCGCAACCCTGAAACAATATGCTTCTGAGAACCCCTAGTCTCCACATTCATAGAACACAAGAATCACCATGACTGGTCCCAACTCCAGCACTCGAATGACTAACACATCTTTCATGCACGATGATCCCATGAGGAATACTTTCACATTTCCTCCCGTTCCACATAGCAATAATTGGAATATCAGAAGTCTATTAACTAGGTAAGTATCGTAACACCGATGACATCCGAAAGTCAAAACACAATGCCCCTTTTGAAATGCACACCCTTCTCAGGGATTAGCGAGTAGTTATAATATCCGTCTAAACATCTAAAATTGACCATTCTATCCATAATTTGTGGTCTTACTTTCCAGAATGAACTGCCACCTTGTACATGTAAGTCTTAATCCCGCACAACACACCACATCTATTTTGCCATCATTTGACAAGCACGATAATCTCCTTATTAACTCTGAGTCACCAGCATATTACATACCCGGTCAATTAGAAACCTTCCATTTTCTTTCGTCCATGAGGAATTCACAATGCACAACATGTCTCCCACACCGGTAGAAAATATCTAGTTCAAATCATGGTAGAAACCATCAAGAACTCTTTCAAATGCATTTACACATAACCAGGCTATAAAAACTGAATTCATCTAACTCGACCAAGCCACGCAGGTCACCAAACCCAAGAATATTGCCACCGAAACATCTGTAAAGTGTCACCACACCATAATTATCCTAAAAGAACCGAACATAACATTACAATACTGGTCTAGCCTACTACCCAGTTATCCTATTTTCTTCGAGTTTCTTCTGAATTACCCTCACCTTGACACTTCTCCTTCTCAGAACACTACGATCCATACCCAAAGCTCACTACAAGACATCCCAACATACAACCACACCGCCCTAAGTCTCATAAGCCATTGTATTCTTCTTAAGCACCTTCATAAACACCACAACCGAGACGCCCACTCTTAAGGACCTTATGTGAATTTAAAATTTTTCATCTTTCCTTTCTTATACTGAAATGTAGAATCCATAGTCAAACAGAATTATCGCACGTCTCGATACCATCCAGTGTAAGTAACCGATTCTAGTGATATACAAATTCAAAAAAAAATTCAATTGCCACATATACATTTTGAATCCATTAGAACCCTCTTAAGAGTCATACACTCTACTCAAATTTAATTTGTTCCTCCCAAATGGGCAGAAAGGCACGTGCTCCTTTAGCACAATCAACACTCAAAGAAGTAACCTTGCCTTAACACGGCCAATCAAATTCATACTTCGTGCGCACTACATCCTTCAAAATAACAACTTAATCATTCTATAATTTATATATTTTCATAAAGTGCAATGTAACCCGTATCCAGGAATTTCCTTACCCGAGTCATCCTCGATCTCCACCTCTGCAAGTCATAACTAACCCACCAGTATGCCTCAGACCAAAACAAAAATTTAACATATATCCATGAAATTGAATTGTCAATAGCAGGCTCCCCTACTTGGCTCAAAGCCATACAACAAAACACTCCATAACTCACAATATCATACTTTATTACTGCCATAATACTACAGTCAGTTCAACAAAAATTCTTCTCAAACTTATGCAACACTCACCATAAAATACCTCAATCATCCGCTAAGTTTGCATTTATTCTCGTGACAGTCAAGTCAACTTTCTCAACAGGATTCAAATTCAAATCTCAACACATATGCCTAGCTGGTAGAAAAGAAACTCTCCACTCAACATTATAAGGAACACACCTGCATAGATTACTCTGCAGGAGATAACCCACCTGCTTAGCCTCAAATTGGCATATTGCTATACCCTTTCGCAACCACAATTATCACATAATCACTTAATATTTTTGAGTTTGAACTCATCAACACGACATGAAAGTCTACTTCGTTCCACAATTACACAGCATGACAGATCCCTCAACGCACTCGCAACTCAAGACTGTACTTCACATCAAAACAGGAATCAAGTACCCACTAGCAAACTCTTGAGTCACAAGTAAAATTTATTTGTCTCATTTAACCCATATGAACACATCCCACATTCACATCATACTTATCATATAGTCATTCAAACTCTCATCGAGCCATAAATTCCACTCATAGGAATACTACCGAATGCATAAGTCAAATTGCACAGGTTCTCACAACTGAAACTACCGAGCTTAAGCTGCGGTCTAACTCCAGCCTCAAGTCCTCCAGACTGGCCCATCAACAAAACACAGAATACTTGTCTCGAACCTCGTTCATGGAATCACAAGCCAGTGATACACAGCTGATACTGAGTGCTCACATGCGCACACGAATGCGTAGGAGGAATTCAAAGAATTATGTTTCAAGCTGAATCAATTCCGCACGATAGAATACAAGAAAGTGAATTTTTCCTAAGGTTTCGGCAGCCTCTCAAAGATAAGTACAGACGTCTCCGTACCGATCCGCAAGACTATACTAAATATGCTCATGACACGTGAGACCTATGTAACCTAGGCTTCGATATCAACTTGTCACAAACCAAATTCCTAACCTGTCGTGATAGCTCCTATCTCGATACTTGTCAAGCCGACAACCTCAATAAACCATAATTTTTTTTAAGTTTGAAAATATAATATTTAAACACAATTCACAAGTCTCGCAAATACCGATACAAACACTCCCAAAATCTAGTGTCACTGAGTACATGAGCATCTATACATTAAAAGTCTAGAAAACACGGTCTATAATAATCTGAGACAAAATACAATAAACAAAAGGATAAGGAAAGAGGGACAAGGTCTGTGAAATATGGCAGCTACCTCTAAATCTCCAAAAAACCGACTGTGTGAAAGAATCAACGCTCTATGTGTCCGAGATTACCTGGATTTGCACACAAAGTGCAGGGTGTAGTATGAATACAACCAACTCAGCAAGTAACAATAATAAATAAGGAACTGAAATTAGTGACGAGCTTTTTAGCTAAGTTCAAATACAGTACTTTCCAACATAAAAAGGTAGGCAGGCTTTCAAGTTCAACATTTAAAACTCCATAGTAATTTTATAACAACTTCGAATGAAACAGAAAAGAATGTCTTTTAGAAATTTTCAAAAACAATGATATATGAGCGCTAAAATGCAGCAATAATGAAATCAATGCATCCTCTCATAGTAACAGTCACTCAGTCCTCTCATTCACTCCAGCTTTACAGTCTCTCTTTCCTCACAGTCACTCATTCCTCCCAATCACTCAGCACTCGACACTCGCACTCAGTAGGTACTTGCACTCACTGGGGTGTGTACAGACTGCGGAGGGGCTCCTTCAGCCCAAGCGTTATATTAAGCCAAATCATGGCATAAATCAATAAAACATGATGTGGCGTGTAGCCCGATCCCATAATATCCTCACAATTAGGCCCTCGGCCTCACTCAGTCATCAACCTCGCCAGTCTCTCAGGCTCTTGGAAATCATGATAATCAGCCCAAAATGAGAATATGATGTTTTAATAAATAGAAATAGAGACTGAGATATGATATGAAATGAATAAACATGACTGAGTGTGAAATTACAATTTGAACATATTATTCAACCACAGAAATGACCCCAGTGGGTACCAATAATAACAGCATATGTCTAAGCATGTTTTATAATACGAGTCTCATGTCAATTTTCCCTAATACATAGAGAATGTACCTTGTACGCCTACACGCCCGTCACCTAGCATATGCGTTACTTCAAAATCAATCACATAACACATAATCCGGGGTTTCATACCCTCAGAACCAAATTTAGAACTGTTACTTATCTCAAACCGTGTAATTCTTTATTCTGCAATGTCTTTGCCTAGTGAATTGACCTCCAAACGCCTCGAATCTAGCCACAAATAATTCGATTCAGTCAATAAAATTTATTGGAATTAATTTTATAAGAAAATATTAATTTTCCATCAAAATCTGAAATTTAGCTCAAAACATTACCCGTGGGGCCCACATCTCGAAACCCGACAAATATTACAAAATCCAAAAGCCCATTAAACCACGAGTCTAACCATATCAATTTTACCAAAATCCGACCTCAACTCGACCTCCAAATCTTCAAATCATATTTTCAAATCCCTAAGTTCAAATCTCTGATTTACACCTCAAAAACATGTAATCTAATCGGATTATTCGATGATAATTCAATATTATTGACTAATAATAATCACAAGTGACTTACCTCAAGATTTTCTGTGAAAACCTCGCTAAATATCGCCCAACCCGAGCTTGAAATGCCCAAAAATGGCAAAGCTCGGAACCCCTTTATTTTTATACTGTCCAGGGGTTTCCGCTTCTGCGGGATTTTGTGCCCATCTGTGGACACACTTCTGCAAGGAGCTGCCCGTTTCTGCGAAGCTGCCTCACCAAGTGCCCTTACACTTCTGCGATCAAACACACGCAGGTGCGGGGCCGCTTCTGCGGCTACCTGTCGCTTCTGCGATCGAAGTCCCAGCCATGCTTGGACGCATCTGCGATGGAAGGCTCGCTTTTGCGAGCTCACACCTGTAATGGAAATTCTGCAGGTGTGATTACATCAGATGGCAGAAACTTTTATATTTTCTTCTAAGTTCGAATTCGATCCGTTAACCATCCAAAACTCACCCGAGGTCCCCGGAACCTCAACCAAATATACCTGCTAGTCCTAAAACACCATACGAACTTAGTCGAACCCTCAAATCACCTCAAATAACGCTAAAACCACGAATCATACCCAATTCAAGCCTAATAAACTTTGAAACTTCAAGTTTTCACAAACGACGCGGGAACCTATTAAATCAAGTCCGGTTGACCTCAAACTTTACACACAAGTCATAAATGACATAACGAATCTATTAAAATTTTCAGAATCGGATTTCGACCCTGATATCAAAAACTCAACCCCCCGGTCAAACTTCCCAAAAATTTGACTTTCGCCATTTCAAGCCTAATTCCACTATGAACCTCTAAATAATTTTTCGGACATGCTCCTGAGTCCAAAAATCACCATACAGAGCTATTAGAATTATCAGAATTTGAATCCGAGGTCGTTTACACATAAGTCAATATCTTGTCAACTTTTTCAACTTAAGTTTTCAATTATGAGACTAAGTGTCTCATTTCACTCCGAAATACTTTCGAACCCGAACCAACTAACCCGATAAGTCATAAAACAACTGTAAAGCATAACTTGAGCAGTAAATGGGGAAACGGGGTTATAATACTCAAAACGACCGGCCGGGTCGTTACAATAGGTAATAAGCCATGCAATTCTTGGGTGTGGGAGTTGTTTATTTTACATGCATGTACCATCAAGGGTTGTGGGAAGATTATTGAGCTCTTTTGGGTAAACCTTTGGTAGTGGGGTGAAAGAATCCACCATATGAGAACCTTGAAACCTTAATGCACACCTAGTGTTTGATATGCTCAAGTGAGCTAGAACTATGAACTCCTTCCTAATTTGTGTTCAATTTTGCTATATCTCTAAATAGATTGAAGTGGCTCAGATTTCCGAAATATTGTAGTAATTTAAAAAGATCGAGGCAAGGTATGTTGGCTAAACGTCTCTCTTAGAATTGAATTCCCATGATGTTCTTGTAAGTCCCGAGTTGTCCATTATGAATTAACTTTTCTGAATAAGTTTGGTGTCGAAAGATGTATATATATGAATATGTTCAAAATGTGTTCCAGAATATTCTTATCATATTATGTTATTCTCCGGGAGCGAGTTCAAAGTATGAGTATGTATTAAAATGTTGTGACTTCAAGTCAAGCCCAAATGAAAGTGATCATATCAAATTGTGTAAGAAATCACATGTGCCTAAGACCCTAAATTGCTCAAATGTGTGTTAAAGTCTTGAGTAGAAATGTTTGTTGTTGACAATCCGTGATGATGTTTGAAAGTGAAAGAAGAGAACATGAAATATGATATACGACCAACGTGCCAAAAATGATATTGCGTTATAGCCAATGGTGCCAATAAAATGGATGACATGTAAAAGAATATGAAATGAGTGGTAAATCCTTTTAATAATAAATGCCTTGGGAGTATCGTTTAGCCACTAATGAGGGGTACGTCAGAACAACCTAACCCTGAAACTACACGTGTCGGTGTAGGAGTGATTGAGGGGTAAATCCCCGTATTAATATGATGAGACTGTTTCCCCTTATATGGGATGAGATTGGTGTAGTGAGATGTTTCCCCTTAAATGGGATGAGATTATTGCTAGCGAGATGTGATGTGATGTCGACCCACACAGCATTGTGTTGAGACGGCTTAGCCGATCGGGCTGAGATCTGACGCCATGCTGCGCACATGGCGGTATTGTGAGTGTATGTCTCTGTCACGACCCAAAATCTCATCTGTCGTGATGGAGCGTATTTCAATACTAGGCAAGCCGAAAATATCAATAAAATACCATATATTTTAAATTTGAAAACATAATATTTAAATTCATAAATCTCACAAATATAGATATAAACATTCCCCAAAATTCGATGTCACTGACTACATGATCATCTAATATGAATACAAAGTTTGACTGATAAAAACACCGTCTGACGGTATAGAACAATATAATAACTAAGAGAAAGAGAGAGTCAAGGTCAGTGGATGCCAGGCAGCTACCTTGATAGTCTCCAATGGGTAGCACTCTGAGATCTAACAGTCGACGTGTCCGAAAGCACCTGGATCTGCACACGAGGTAAAGAGTATAGTATGAGTACAACCAAATCAATAAGTAACAAGACTATCCTTTGGGCTGAAAGTAGTGACGAGCTTCGCTGGTACAATCTAGTACATAAATAATGGTATAGAAATGTAGGCATGCTTTCAAGCTCAACAGTTAAACTCAGTACTAGCAAAATAGATCAATTCTGCATGATATGAGGAATGTGACATCTCAGTGGAAAGACCTCATGTACTACTGGTCACTAATCATTCGGTCACTCGGTAATATTTATGGCCAATCTAGCCCAGGATATTCCATCATGTATATATATATACACATCGACTAACAGTCAGTCACTTAGTACCATATAAGGCCAATCCAGCTCTGGGGTAATTTATCCCCAAATATAAATTATACGGACAAGATCCTTGTCTAGAAAAAATTCATCACAATATAAATAAGTAAGGCAAGTCCATGCCCTAGGAAGTCCATCCTGAATATATAATCATCTACTCTCACTGGGGATGTGTACAGACCTACTGCAGGCGGGCAGCGCTCATCCGTATAATAAATAAGCCTATAAGGCCTGTTGCAAGCGGGCAACCCCGATCCATATAATAATAAAGCTTATAAGGCCTGCTGCACGCGGGCAACCCCAATCCATATAATAATAAAGCCTATAAGGCCTGCTGCGGCGTGTAGCCCCGATCCCATAATAATAATCATATATATAAAGCCGATATGGCCTGCTACAGGCGGGCAACCCCGATCCCATAAATATTCTCACCATGGATGAGCATGACTGAGTATGAAATTTACATTTAAAAATAATTAATTCAACAGCAACACGACCCTATGGGTCCCAAAATATCGGCACGTAGCCTAAACATGATCTTTAATACGAGCTTCAGCATTTATTTAAGTCATAATTTCTATGGTGCACGCCCACACGCTCGTCACCTAGCATGTGAGTCACCTCCAACAATTAATATAACACAACATTTAGGGATTCATACTTTCCAAACCAAGGTTAGAAATGTTACTTACCTCAAACCTTGTAATTTCTTACTCCTCAATGCCCTTGCCTCGTGAATTGGTCTTCGAAAGCCTCGTATCTAGCCACAATTAATTCGATTCAGTCAATGTAAATTATTGGAATTAATTCCATAAGAAAATACTAATTTTTCAATAAAATCTGAAATTTAACTCAAAAATCGCCCGTGGGGCCCACACCTCGGAACCCAACAAAAGTTACAAAATCCGAAAGCCCATTCAGCCACGAGTCTAACCATACCAATTTTACCAAATCCGACATCAACCTGACCTCCAAATCCTCAAATCTTTTTTTCAAATCCCTAGGTCCAAATCCCTGATTTACACCTCAAAATCATGTAATCTAGTCAGATTATTCGATGATAATTCAATATTATGAAGTAGAAATAATCACAAGTGACTTACCTTGAGATTTCCCGTGATTTCTCCCTCAAAAATCGCCCCAAGCCGTGTTCTTTCATCCAAAAATGTTGAAATGAGCTTTAAAAAAATAAAACTGCTCAATAAAAACACTATTCGGGTCTCTAAAAGCCCAATTCCCATCGCTAAAACTGTCAAATCTGGTCGCTAAAGGTGCGCACCAGAACCTGTTGCACCAGCAATATTTATTTTCTCTAAAAAAGCTCTAACTCCATCATACAAACTCGGAATTCGACGATTCTTGTTCCTATAAGCCACAAATTATAACACGAACCTAGTCCTTCAATCGAAACTCAATCTAGAGCTCATTTGTTCACTGTGATACCAATTTCGCTTGTTAAACAATTAACTCATGTTTCGCGCTAAAACACCAATCGCAACTTGATGAAATTATACCAAACTTTCCAGATCATTCCTATAATTCATTATCGAAATCACGGAAGTCTCGAAATCGAATTTCAATCTCTAGAACTAAAAATGGACATTTGGATCATTACATGTTTATGTTGTTCTGCCTCATTTCATGTGCCAAACAATCCTGAAATTCTCATTTGATGCCTCTAATGGATTCCTTGTGAAATTTCAGTCAAGTTAGGCTTTTGAATCACCCAATTTGGCCTTAAAAATGAGGGAGATATGATGTTTTGAAGATTTAAATATAATCTCGAAATTTAAGGGATAAAAATGACATTTTCGTAATTATTTTACACTAGAAAATCACAACGAAAGAATTTTTGTTTTAGCACCCAAAACTCATTCGGAACCTCCCGGACACAAACCATATATGCGTTTCAATCATAAAACACGCTACGAACCTGCTCGCGCACTCAAAACACTGAAAAGAGGTCATATTGACCCAATATTGACCATGGCAAACTCTAAATCTTTAGCTTAAGTAGTTTCTCAACCAGTGATCCAAAACACACCCGAGCCCCTCGGGACCCCATTCAATCATACCAACAAGTCTTAAAATAAGATAGGAACTTAGTCGAAATCTCAAATCACACCACACAACGCTAAAATCATGAATCATACCCCAATTCATGCCTAATGAAACTAAGAATTTTCAACTTCTACATTCAACGCTGAAACCTATCAAATCAAGTCCGATTGACCTCAAATTTTGCACACAAGTGATAAATGACATAACGGACCTATTCCAATTTCCATAATCGGATTCCGACCCCGATATCAAAAAGTCATATCCCCGGTCAAACTTCCAAACTTAAATTTCCTATTTTCGCCATTTCAAGCTTAATTTAGCTACGGGCCTCAAAATAAATATCTGGACACACTCCTAAGTTCTAAATCACCATATAGAGCTATTGAAATCATCAAAACTCTATTCCGAGGTCGTTTTCACATAAGTCAACTTCCAGTTACTTAAGCTTCCATACTTGGAGACTAAGTATCTCAATTCATTTCAAAACCTCACCGGGCCCGAACCAATTACCCCGGCAAGTCATATAACAACTGTAAAGTATAAATTGAGCAGTAAATGGGGGAACGGGGTTGTAATGCTCAAAACGACCGGCCGGGTCATTACATTCTCCCCCACTTAAACATACGTTCGTCCTCGAATTATTCCATCTTACCACGCACGTACCCGACGGTGATCCCACGCCACCCTATTCCATATAGGCCTGACAATACCACGTAATTGAAGATCATTACTTCAACCTTTGCCCATAAACCTTAGAATTCAATTTTTGACATTTAGAATTTCTTTTCAAGACCCGAATCTCACATCTACACACTGTATGAGTATGAACAAGTTGTATCAAGCCATAACCATAACCCCAGATATAATCACGTAACATACTACACAACTCGCATGCTCGTAGCACCATTTCCGATCACAGTAACTACTCCAAACTAACCCGGTAATAGTATTAAACCCCATATCAAGCCAAATTATTAAATCAACAAGTCATGGAGCTCTCTCGCCCCAACCCGAACGATAATCATTTTCTAAGCCTACTTTCGATGTCATCCTCCCAAATATACCGTAATCAAATCTGATAGCACACATTCTAGGCCCAATGACCTTATATTTTTAAATACAACTATCCCATAGACATGCCATACCAATATAACTCAAGCCACAACTGCGCAACCCATGTACCCAAAAATGGAAAATGTCTCAAAGAAGAGAACCATATTGCGAGTTCAACAAGCACCACACAACTGTAATGTTATAAGCTCATTATATATAGTATAACCAAGACACATAAATCTAATAACAGTAACCAGCTCTTCTAGATCTCACATTAACATCACTCGCACGAACAACTTCACGTGCTATAGTATCAATATCTGGACCCACACGGACAACTCACGTGCTATAGTATCAATATCTAGACCTAAAGAGATAACTCACGTGCCAATAATATCAGTATATGGATCCCCACGGGCAACTCACGTGCCAATAATATAATCTGTCTGGCATGGTCACAAGCCTCCAATCCAAGCATATCATACAGGAGCAATCAAATAAGTACACATGTATATGATAAATGAATTAAGATTCTCATGCTCCTGGACTGGTATAAATAACACGCCATAGAGTAGGCAAGTGCAAAGTGTGCTATCACTACTCAAATCGGCAAGTTAACACAGAAATAGTAACTACCCAATTTATTCAGGGAATTAGTCTCTTTGTAACCTCAAGTGTAGTCCAGATAGTTCTTGATAAAGGTACGAATATGAGAAACGTTATAACATTACGCTTAATAGTCAACTCTAGGCATATCATAGCCTAGTAATTCTTCTGAGTATGAATACTTGCTTTGATGCCTACATATGGGCTCAAACCATATATATATGTGCACTCATAGCACATAGCTATCACAAATAATTAACGCAACTAGTGCCTCCACTAAGTTTAAATAAAATACTCACCTCAACCAGGTTGCAACCCTGAAACAATATGCTTCTGAGAACTCCCAGTCTCCAAATTCATAGGACACATAAATCATCATAACTAATCCCAATTTTAGCATTTGAATGACTAACATATCTTTCATGCACGATCATGTGAAAAGCACGAGAATCTCATTATCAACTCTGAGTTACCGACAAATTACATACCCGGTTAGTTAGAAACCTTTCTCTTGCTTCCTTCCAGGAGAAAATCACAATGCACAACATGTCTCCCACATCGGTAGAAAAATATCTGGTTCGAACCATGATAGAAATAATCAAGGACTCTTCAAAACCCATTTGTAAATAACCGAGCTATTAGAGTTGAATCTCCCTATCTCTACCAAGCCACGCAGGTCACCCAAACATCTGTAGAGCCTCACCCCATCATAATTACCCAAAAGAACCGAGCATACCATTACCATACTGGTCTAGCCTACTACCAAGTTATTCTATTTTATTTTTCTCCGAGTTTCTTCTGAATTACCCTTAAGTTGATACTTCTCCTTGTCAAAACATTACCCAAAATTCACTACAAGACTTCCTAACATAAAATTACACGGCCCTAAGACCCATAAGCCATTGTATTTTTAAGCACCTCCATAAATACCACAACCGTAACACTCACTCTTAAGTACCTTATGTGAATTTAAAATTATTTTTCTTTCCTTTCTTATACTGAAATCTAGAATCCATAATCAAACAGAATTACCGCACGTCCCGACACCATTAAACGTAAATCTCACATTCTATCCATACACAAATCCAAAAAAATTCCCGATTGCTATATATAAATCTCGAACCCATTAGAACTTTCTCAGGAGTCACCCACTTTGCTCAAATCTAAATTGCACTGTCCAAACGAGCTAAAAGACATGTGCCCCATTAGCACAACAACACTCAAAGAGGTAACCCTGCCTTAACACCACCTATCAAATTCATACTCCGTGCGCGCTACTTCCTTTACAAATAACAACTCACTTATCCCATGATTTTCGTATACTCATAAAGCGCAATATAACCCATTTTTAGGATTTTTAGTACTCGAGTCATCCTCGATCTCAACCTCTGCAAGTCATAACTAATCCATAAGTATGCCTCAAACCAAAACTAAAATTTAACATATAACCATGAAATTGAATTGTCAATAGCAAGCTCCCTCACTTGGCTCAAAGCCACAAATTAAAACATTCGATAACTCACAATACCCATACTCTATTACTGCCATAATACCGCAGTCAGTTCAACAAAAATTCTTCTCAAGCTCATGCAATGCCAACCATAAAAATACCTCAATCATCTGCTAAACTCACATTCATTCTCTTGACACTCAAGTCAACTTTCTCAACCAGATTCAAATTCAAGTCGCTGGCAGAAAAGAAACTCTCCACTCAATATTATAAGGAACACATGTACGTAGATTACTCCACAGGGGATAACCCACCTGCTTAGCCTCAAATTGGCATCTTGTTATACTCTTTCGCAGTCACAATTACTATGCAATCACTTAATCTTTCTGAGTTTAAAATCATCAACACGACATGAAAATCTACTTCGCTCCACAATTAAACAGCATGATAGATCCCTCAACGCACTCACAACTCAAGAATGTACGTCACATCAAAACAGGAATCAAGTACCCAATAGCACACTCTTGAGTGACAAGTAAACTTTATTCGTTTCATTCAACCCACCTGAACACATCCCACATTCACATCATACTCATCATATAGTCATTTAACCGCCCATCAAGCCACAAATTCCACTCATAGGGATACTACCGACGCATAAGTCCAAATACACAAGTTCTCACATCCAAAACTACCAAGCTTAAGCTGCGGTCTAACCCAGGTCTCAAGTCCTCCAGACTGGCCCATCACCAAAACACTGAATACTCATCTCGAATCTCGTTCATGGAATCACAATGGGCATAAAGGGTGCCTGAGCTGGCCCCGCCGACTCAACTATATCTGGATTTTGCTCCTGAGCTAGAGCAACTGGTGGTGCTACAGGTGTTGCTCCAACTACTGTACGAGCTACCACAGCCCCGTCCTCTCGCGGCCCTAACTGGTGGCACTGGTGGCTGACCGTCTGATCCGGCAGTACGTGTCCTCACCATCTTGAGAGAATTGAATAACAGAAATTTAATTTTCGGAATCAACAAATTCACATGACAGAATACAAGAAAATGATTTTTTTCCTAAGGGTTCGGCAGCCTCTCGAAGATAAGTACAGATATCTCTGTACCGATCCGCAAGACTCTACTAAACCTGCTCATGACTCGTGAGACCTATGTAACCTAGGCTCTGATACCAACTTGTCAGGACCCAAAATCTCATTTGTCGTGATGGAGCCTATCTCAATACTAGGCAAGCCGACAATCTCAATAAAATACCATATATTTTAAATTTGAAAACATAATATTTAAATTCAGCGGAAGAAATCTCACAAATATAGATATAAACACTCCCCAAAACCCGGTATCACTAAGTACATGAGTATTTAATATGAATAAAAAGTATGACTGATAAAAACAACGTCAAACGGTATAGAACAGTATAATAACTGAGAGAAAGAGAGAGTCAAGGTCAACAGAAATCAGGCAACTACCTTGATAGTCTCCAACGGATAGCACTCTGAGATCTAACAATCGCCGTGTCCGAAAGCATCTGGATCTGCACACGAGGTGCAGAGTGAAGTATGAGTACAACCAACTCAATAAGTCACAAGACTAACCTTTGGGCTGAAAGAAGTGACGAGCTCCGCTGGTACAGTCCAATACATAAATAATGGTACATAAATATAGGCACACTTTCAAGTTCAATAGTTAAACTCAGTACTAGCAAAATAGATCAATTCTGCATGATATGAGGAATGTGATATCTCAGTGGAAAGATCTCATGTACTACAGGTCACTAATTATTCGGTCACTCGGTACTGTTTATGGCCAATCCAGCCCAGAGATATTCCATCTTGTATATATATACACATCAACTAATAGTTAGTCACTTAGTACCGTATAAGGCCAATCCATCCCTGGGGTAATTTATCCCCAAATATAAATGATACGGACAAGATCCATGTCTAGAAAAAATTCATCACAATATAAATAAGTAAGGCAAGTCCATAATAATAATAATAATAATAATAATAATAATAATAATAATAATAATAATAATAATAATAATAATAATAATAATAATAATAATAATAATAATAATAATAATAATAATAATAATAATAATAATAATAATAATAATAATAATAATAATAATAATAATAATAATAATAATAATAATAATAATAATAATAATAATAATAATAATAATAATAATAATAATAATAATAATAATAATAATAATAATAATAATAATAATAATAATAATAATAATAATAATAATAATAATAATAATAATAATAATAATAATAATAATAATAATAATAATAATAATAATAATAATAATAATAATAATAATAATAATAATAATAATAATAATAATAATAATAATAATAATAATAATAATAATAATAATAATAATAATAATAATAATAATAATAATAATAATAATAATAATAATAATAATAATAATAATAATGAGCATGACTAGGTATGAAATGTACATTTTAAAATAATTAATTCAATAGCAACCCGACCCTATGGGTCCCAAAATATCGGGACGTAGCCTAAAAATGATCTTTAATACGAGCCTCAGCTCAATTTCTCTAACACGTGGAGGATACGCGAATAATAACATGATTCATTAATTTTAAAACTCCACATCATTTATTTAAGTCACAATTTCTGTGGTGCACGCCCACACGCTCGTCACCTAGCATGTGCGCCACCTCCAACAATTGATATAACACAACATTTAGGACTTCAAACCTTCTGAACCAAGGTTAGAAATGTTACTTACCTCAAACCGTGTAATTTCTTTCTCCTTAATGCCCTTGCCTTGTGATTGGTCTCTGAAAGCCTCGTATCTAGCCACAATTAATTTGATTCAATCAATGCAAATTATTGGAATTAATTTCATAAGAAAATACTAATTTTTCCAACAAAATCTGAAATTTAACTAAACAATCGTCCGTGGGGCCCACATCTTGGAACCCAACAAAAGTTACATAATCCGAAAGCCCATTCAGCCACGAGTCTAACCATACCAATTTTACCAAATCCGATATCAACTCAATCTCCAAATCCTCAAATCTTATTTTCAAATACCTAGGTCCAAATCCCTGATTTACACCTCAAAATCATGTAATCTAGTCGGATTATTCGATGATAATTCATTATTTTGGAGTAGAAATGATCACAAGTGACTTACCTCAAGATTTCCCATGATTTCTCCCTAAAAGATCGCCCCAAGCCGTGTTCTTTCGTCCAAAAATGTTGAAATGAGCCAAAAACAAAAAAACTACTCAATAAAAACATTATTTGGATTCCTAAAAGCCCAATTCTCATCGCTACAAGTGCCAAATATAGTCTCTAAAGGTGCGCACCAGAACCTGTTGCACCAGCAATATTTATTTTCACTAAAAAGGCTCTAACTCTATCATACGAACTCGGAATTCGACGATTCTTATTCTTATGAGTCACAAATAATAATATGAACCTAGTCCTTCAATCAAAACTCAATTCGAAGATCATTTGTTCAATGTGATACCAATTTTGCTTGTTAAACAATTAACTCATGTTTCGCGCTAAAAACCTAATTGCGACTTGATGAAATTAGATCAAATTTTTCAGATCATTCCTATAATTCATTATCAATCTCCCGGAAGTCTCAAAATCGAATTTTGATCTATAGAATTATAAATGGACCTTTGGATCATTACATGCTTATGTTGTTCTGCCTCGATTCGTGTGCCAAACAATCCCGAAATTCTCTTTTGATGCCTCCAGTAGTTTTGGCCTAACAAATGAGGGAGATATGATGTTTTGAAGATTTAAATGAAATCTAGAAACTTAAGGGATAAAAGTGACATTTGCGTAATTATTTTACACCTGAAAATCAGCAACGAAAGAATTTTCGTTTTAGCACCCAAAACTCATTCGGAACCTCCCAGTCACAAACCATATATGCGTTTCAATCATAAAGGATGCTACGAACCTTCTCGTGCACTCAAAACACCAAAAAGAGGTCTTATTGACCCGATATTGACCATGGTCAAACTCTAAATTCTTAACTAGTTTCTCAACCAGTGATCCAAAATACACCCGAGTTCCTCGGGACCCCATTCAATCATACCAACAAGTCTTAAAATAAGATACGAACTTAGTCTAAATCTCAAATCACATCAAACAACGCTAAAACCACGAATCATAACCCAATTCAAGCCTAATAAAACTAAGAATGTTCAACTTCTACATTCAACGCCGAAACCTATCAAATCAAGTCCAATTGACCTCAAATTTTGCACACAAGTCATAAATGACATAACAACCCATTCAAATTTCTAGAATCAGATTCCGACCCTGATATCAAAAAGTCAACTCCCCGGTCAAACTTTCAAACTTAAATTTTTTTATTTTCGTCATTTCAAGCCTAATTTAGCTGCGGGCCTCAAAATAAATATCCGGACATACTCCTAAGTCCGAAATCACCATAAGGAGCTATTGGAATTATCAAAACTCTATTCCGAGGTCATTTATACATAAGTCAACTTTTGGTCAACTATTTCAACTTAAGCTTCTATATTTGGAGACTAAGTGTCTCAATTCATTTGAAACCCTCACCGAGCCCGAACCAATTACCCCGGCAAGTCATATAACAACTTTAAAGCATAAATGGAGTCGTAAATGGGGGAACATGGTTGTAATACTCAAAACGACCGGCCAGGTCATTACAGTCTCGGGGTGAGATGGCTTAGCCGGTCGGGCTGAGATCGGACTCCGTGCTAGAACACGGTGGTGTATCGGTGCTAAAGATCTCCCAACGTAAATTAATGAAACTTACTTGAAATTTACCTTTCCCTTAACTTAACACCTTGATATTGTTTGAGTCTCCTATTGATTTCATGTTTTATTCTCCGTTTATTGTTACTCGTTCTATTCGGAGGGTGTTTAGTTTTACACACTAGTACAATTACATATGTACTAACATCCCTTATGCTAGGGGCACTACATCTTTAATGGATGCAGGTTGTTCCTTAGCAGGTGGTATTGATTAGTGATAGCAGCACACACCCTCCTCAGCTGACTTGGTGATCCCCACTTCATTTCGGGGTCTTGTATCTATCACGACCCAAAATCCTACCACAGGCGTCGTGATGGAACCTAGTCTCTAAGACTAGGTACGCCGATTACAATTACATTTCAAGCCATTATTTTTTATATATATACCAACAACGGAAATAATTACAAATATAACAACCTCCCAAGACTGGTAGTACTGAGTCACGAACTCTAACTGAATACATGAAATGATCTCAAGGATCGAATACTCAATACTGCTTGAATAATAAATAACAGTACAATAAAATGGAAATACTCCAAGGAATTGCAACGACCAAGCAGCTCTACCTTGAATCCTTGTGATCCCACTCTAACTCTGTCCGAGTCCGATATCTCCAATACCTGGCTCTACATAAAAATGTTCAGAAGTGTAGTATGAGTACACCACGGTCGGTACCCAGTAAGTATCAAGACTAACCTCAATAGAGTAGAGACAAGGTACAGTAAAGACACTCACTAGTCTAATTACATGTGCAATATAGTATACAAAATAATAGGAAACAAATAATAATAAAGGCAACACAAATCAACCAGTGATATGCCCGGCATGGCAACGAGAACACTATTAATATTACTCCACAAATAATAAATACAAGAAAAATTACAACATCATAAAAAATAATTACCAATGCAACCACTCCACATCATCACATATCATCCCTCATAATACCCTTATCACTCCTATAATAGCCACCATTATCCCTCCGCCCTGAGAATATCAATAGCCACCTTTATCGCTCATATTCCCACCCTTATCTCTCCTATAATAGCCACCCTTATCCCTCCTCCCTCACAATATCAATAGCCACCCTTATCGCTCATATTGTCACATTTATCTCTCCTATAGCTACCCTTATCGCTCCGCCCAGACAATATTCCAACAAACTCAACAACAGTGAAATGCCACCCTTATACCCACATAATATCAACAGTGGAATGCCACCCTTATATCCTCAAATAACAACTCACACAACACAATAATTTACACGGAAAATTATCACGGAAACATAACAAAATCAATTTATATCACAATTTGCCCAATGGCCACAACAAAATTCTAAAGATACAACCAAATTAATTAATTTCACAACAAATAGCCGAAGGCTCCACACAATGTATATATCACCACAAAAACAATCAATAGAGATAGAAATTACTAAGCGTAAAGCAAAGCCTTCATTAATCCAAACTTTGATAATTATATTAACACTTCTTTTTAAACTTGCTTAATTAATTATTTGCATAGGAAAAATTCATATTGAAATTAAATTTCAAGAAATATCAAACCAACAATACTCACGAAATTACATAAATTTTCAAGAAACAATCACATCATATTGTCATATAAAAACAAATTCAACAACAAGGATTTAGGCATGGCAAATAGATAATTTAATAAATACTAACAATTATCCAAACTACTACATAATTTGCCCAAGATATTAACTCAATGAATTTTGCACATATAAGCCCCGAGTACGTACTCATCACCTCGCGTACACGGCTTTTCACATTTCACAAATAGCTTATAAGACTCGATGCCTAAGGGGTAATTACCCCACTCGAGGTTAAGCAAGATACTTACTTTTTTGAAGTTAGGCCGATATTCCAAAATAGCCTTCTTGCTTGAATTGACCTCCGGATAGCTCAAATCCATCCAAATTAATTGTATAACTTCATTAAAATTCATCGGAAAAAATTCCGGATAATAAAACGCCGACTTGATAATTTATTCTAAGAAGTCAACAAAAGTCAATGCGGGGCTCGCCTCTCGGAACCCGACATAATTTTCACGAAATCCGAACACCCATTTCGATACGAGTTCATCCATACCGATTTTATCAAATTCTGATAACAACTCGATCTCCAAATCTTAAGTTTTTGTTTTTGGAAGTTTTGCAAAAATCTTGGTTTTGCTTCCATAAATTCACGGATTCATGATGTAATTGAGTATGGAATCATGAAATATAATCAATATAGGATAAGGAATACTTACCCCAATGTTTTTCCATGGCCCAAAAATCGCCCAAGAACCGTGCTCCAAAAATCCAAAATGAAATGAAGGAAGTGACCATTTTTTGTCCTCAAGTTTCTGCCCATCCGTCACTAAAAGTCCATTTTCCGTCACTAAAAGTTTACACCAGAACTTGCTTGCACCAGCCTTTATTCAATCGATCATAACTTTATGTACAAATGTCTAAATGATGAATGGTTTAACTTTCTGGAAACTAAAATCAAAAGACTACAACTTTCAAGTTTTGGTACTTTCTGATTCCTTATGATTTGCGAGATATAAGCTTCCAAAGTTGGCTCCACGCATCAGAAATTTCTGTTGAAATGTCTAGTGAAACTGCTCTACCAGCTTTCATTCAATCTATCATAACTTTCTATACAAATGTCCAAATAATAATTGGTTTAACTTTCTGGAAACTTGAATCAATAAGCTACAACTTTGACGTTTTATATATTTTCAACTTCTTTATAGATTGCAAGATATAAGCTTCCAGAGTTGGCTCTATGCACCAGAAATTTCAGGCGAACAACTCTGCAATAGAAATTTCCAGCAACCCTCTTTGTCAGAAATCCATTCCGTTTACCTTCTGAAATCCACCCGAGGCCCTAGGGACCTTAACCAATTATACCAACATATCCCAAAATATAATATGAACTTAGTCGAGGCTTCAAACCACATCAAACAACATCAAAACGATGAATCACACCTCAAATCAAAATCTTTGAACTTTGAACTTTCAAATTCTATATCTTGTGCCAAAACACATCAAGTCAATTCGGAATGACTTCAAATTTTTCACACAAGTCATAAATGATATAACGGACCTATTCCAATTCGATATCAAAAAGTCAACCCCCCGATCAAACGTCCCAAAAATCCAACTTTCGGCATTTCAAGCCTAATTCTACTACGGACCTCCAAATAATTTTCCGGGAACGCTCCTAAGTCCAAAATTACCAAACGGAGCTATTGACATTATCAAAATTCCATTCTGGAGTCGTTTGCTCAAAAGTCAACTCTCCGGTCAACTCTTTTCATTTAAGCTTCTAATTAAGGATTGTTTCTTTTAATAATTCCGAATCTTCCGAAAAATCAAACTCGACCACACCCGCAGGTCATAATACTTATTACAAAGTTGTTCGAGACCTTAAGTCATTGAACGGGGCGTTAATTCTTAAAATGATAAGTCGGGTCATTACATTCTCCACCTCTTAAACAAACATTTGTCCTCGAACGTGCTAAGAATTATTCTGAGGTTACCAAATTGATGGTTTTACTTTTACATATATACTTACGGTTGATCCCACGTTACCGTATTTGAGATAAGCCCGAAAACACCGTCTCAGTTGAGATTATTTCTTTGATTTACACTTATAAGCCTTAAAACCAATTTCTTACACTCCAAACATTTTCAAAAGGCCTGATTTTCACATCAACGCACGGTATTAGTCTCAACTGGCTATAGCCACTCGTGTCTACACACATATCAACTTTCTTGATAGTGTTGAAGTACTTTGAAATTATTCTGGGGTGTTACATTCTCCCCGCTTAGGATCGTTCGCCCTCAAATACATAACATAACTTATCTCTTCTTTTGCACGTCTCAATCCCCCAAATATTTACTAACTCCCAAATTTTTCAAAAATTTCGGTAGAGTCTCCCCTGTAAATGGGTCTATCCGCTTACCAGAGTAACACTAAAATAACTCCTAACAACACATCCACAACCCAACAAAGCACCACAATGTATATATCAATAATACTAATCTCAGCATTACATGCACCGCATTATCATAATGATATCAGGACATGAAGCACATCATATGTATGCCCATCACCACATCTCTGGTATTAATAGTTGTTCATAATCGATTACAACATCGCCGATTAACCTTATATTAACCAAAACTTCGTTTCGAATTTTTCACAACACTGATAGCAAAATGTGAAACATGAAGACCTCATAATTATTTACCCGACTTAACGAGTCGCATTTAACGCCACCTGGGCACTCACCTCATAGGCTAAAACTCAATAACTACGGCACAATTATGGTACAGAAACACATAAAAGAATTATCACATAAGCCTATCAGGCATAACTCCCTATTAGTACTTTAGTACAAATTAAACTTCACAAAGGTGGAATTTAAACTCAAAAATATTTCACCACAAGGACCTCGTCCTTATATAACTTCCACTGCGCTTGTAGCCCGTTTTAAATATTTCACATCATATAAAAATGCGAGGATCTCGTCCTCAACTCCGAATCACAAGTATTTTGCACATTGTGCCAACTGAAATTTCAATTTCCTTTCTTTCTTCTTTTCAATAAATTTCGTAAATATTTTTCATAACACATAATGAACCCTCATACCGGTAGGGCATATAATTCATAAAATTGGAATCAATTATTCCGAACCACATCAAGCCCACTGTAATGAATAATAAAAATTACTTTTGGACTTATAGCCCTCAATGCTACCCAAAAATAAAATGATAGACACGAGCTAATATCATCAAACCTCCCAACAGGGATAAACATATAAGTGGTTCACAAATTTACGATGCTCACCCATAAGCGGAGCATAATAGGAGGACTCGCCTCAATATTCAGAACCGAATCAAATTAAGGAAAAATATCATTTTATAACAAATCAGGATCATACCTGTAACGACACCATCTGGTGTATCGGCCTCAGCCAAATCATAGCGATTATATCAATGGGTCGGGCCTCCACCTCTTAGGCGCCCTCTACCCGTCTGTCCTCCACCCCTAACTGGTTGTGCACGTGGGGTAGTAGCTGCACTGGGGCCCATAGTCTGAGTGTTATGATAAAATTCACCCCTCCCAAGAATGGGACAATCTCTCATAATGTGCCTAGTGTCACCACACTCATAAAACCCCCTCTGAGGTCGCGGCTGCTCATACTGAGTCTGTGCCGGATAACTGGAATAACCACTGTAAAAATATCGTGTCGGTAGTGCACTAAAAGAACTTATTGGGGCATCCCGAGTAATCTGATATGCGGAATGAGCTGGACAACTGCTCGAACCTCTGCCATAATGGGTCATAGCTGAAGAGTAAAATCCACTGAACCCTCCAGAGCTTCGAGACCTTTTGGCCTCCTTAGACTCCCTCACTTGGCGTGAAGCCACAGAACATATTCTGATGATCCACAATACTAACCTTCATCGCTCGTAGGACACCGGTCATAAGACACCTCAAGCCATTTATTTGGCGCATGTCATCCTCGTGACAGTTAAACTCGCTTCCTTCAGTGCCTTGGATGCGTATGTACCCTTTGCTAAATAGAAATCCCATACGAACTACATAGTCTCTAATACCACCAACTATTTCAGATCTACATCCACTTCGTGACCCTACCACAATTGTGATGATTAGGCAATTAATTAAACCTTCTTAATACCATACTTATCAATCAGATGTCAGAACCTGCTCCAGCCCAATGTGCACAACTGAATGATCTCTCAATACTTCCGCATTCTCGATCTGGACGACACGTTGTAATAATGGTTTAGCAACCCTGGCTCCCTTATAACTCCTTAGTAATATCACGAACCGTTGGCGCATAGTTGATACCGAGTGCACAATTTCATACACCAGTGGATGCAAAAGAACATAATATATGTGCTTCAAGATGAATAAATGCCGCACGATGAGGAATGAACGAAGTGAAAATTTTTCCTTCTAGCTCTGTAGCCTTTCGAAGATAAGTACAGACGTCTCCGTACCGATCCGCAAAATTCTACTAAACTCGTTCGTGACTCGTAGAACCTATGAACCTAGAGCTCTAATACCAACTTCTCACGACCCAAAATCCCACCACAGACGTCGTGATGGAACCTAGTCTCTAAGACTAGGTACGCTGATTACAATTACATTTCAAGCCATTATTTTATATATATATATATATACCAACAACGGAAATAATTACAAATATAACAACCTCCTAAGACTGGTAGTACTGAGTCATGAACTCTAATTGAATACATGAAATGATCTCAAGGATCGAATACTCAATACTGTTTGAATAATAAATAACAGTACAATAAAATGGAAAAACTCCAAGGAACTGCGACGACCAAGAAGCTCTACCTTGAATCCTTGCGATACCACTATAACTCTGTCCGAGTCCGATATCTCCAATACCTGGCTTTGCAAAAAAATGTGCAGAAGTGTAGTATGAGTACGCCACGGTCAGTACCCAGTAAGTATCAAGACTAACCTCAATGGAGTAGAGACGAGGTACAGTCAATACACTCACTAGTCTAATTACCTGTGCAATATAGTATACAAAATAGTAGGAAACAAATAATAATAATAATAATAATAATAATAAGGGAAACACAAATCAACCAGTGATATGCCCGACGTGGCAACAAGAATACTATTAATATTACTCCACAAATAATAAATACAAGGAAAATCACATCATAAAAAGAATTTACCAATGCAACCACTCTATATCATCACATATCATCCCTGACAATAGCCATCCTTATCTCTCCTATAGCCACCCTTATCATTCCTATAATAGCCACCCTTATCCCTCCGCCCTGACAATATCAATAGCTACCCTTATCGCTCTTATTGCCACACTTATCTCTAATATAATAGCCACCCTTATCCCTCGGCCCTGACAATATCTATAGCCACCCTTATCGCTCATATTGCCACCCTTATCTCTCCGCCCAAACAATATTCCAACAAACTCAATGACAGTGAAATGCCACCCTTATACCCACACAATATCAACAGTGAAATGCCATACTTATATCCTCAAATAACAACTCAAACAACACAACAATTTACAGGGAAAATTATCACGTCAACATAACAAAGTCAATTCATATCACAATTTGCCTAATGGCCACAACCAAATTCCAAATATACAACCAAATCAATTAACTTCATAATAAATAGCCGAAGGCTCCACACAATGTATATATCACCACAAAAATAATCAATAGAGATAGAAATTACTAAGCGTAAAGCAAAGCCTTCATTAATCCAAACTTAGATAATTATATTAACACTTCTTTTTAAACTTACTTAATTAATTATTTGCCTAGGAAAAATTCATATTGAAATTAAATTCCAAGAAATATCAAACCAACAATACTCACGAAATTACATAAATTTTCAAGAAACAATTACATCAAATTGTCATATAAAAACAAATTCAACAACAAGGATTTAGGAATGGCAAATAGATGATTTAATAAATACTAACAATTATCCAAATTACTACACAATTTGTCCAAGACTTTAACTCAATGAATTTTGCACATATAAGACCGAGTACATACTCGTCACCTCGCGTACACAACTTTTCACATTTCACAAATGGCATATAAGACTCGATGCCTAAGGGGTAATTCCCCCACTCGAGGTTATGCAAGACACTTACATTTTTGAAGTTAGGCCGATATTCCAAAATAGCCTTCTTGCTTGAATTGACCTCCGGACAGCTCAAATCTATCCAAATTAATTGTATAACTTCACTAAATTTCATCGAAAACAATTTTGGATAATAAAACGCCGACTTGAAAATTTATTCTAAAAAGTCAACAAAAGTCAATGCGGGGTTCGCCTCTCGGAACCCGACATAAATTTCACAAAATCCTAACACCCATTCCGATACGAGTTCAACCATACCGATTTTATCAAATTCCGATAACAACTTGACCTCCAAATCTTAAATTTTTATTTTTGGAAGAGTTTGCAAAAAACTTGCTTTTTCTTCCATAAATTCACGGATCCATGATGTAAATGAGTATGGAATCATGAAATATAATCAATATAGGATAAGGAACACTTACCCCAATATTTTCCCGTGAAAATCGCCCAAGAACCGTGCTCCGAAATCCAAAACGAAATGAAGGAAATGACCATTTTTGGTCCTTAAGTTTCTGCCCATCCGTCACTAAAAGTCCATTTTCCGTCACTAAAAGTCTATACCAGAACTTGCTTGCACCAGCCTTTATTCAATCGATCATAACTTTATGTACAAATGTCCAACTGATGAATGGTTTAACTTTCTGGAAACTAAAATCAAAAGACTACAACTTTCATGTTTTGATACTTTTCCGACTCCTTATGATTTGCGAGATATAAGCTTCCAAAGTCCTCCACGCATCATAAATTTCTGTTGAAATGTCAAGTGAAACTGCTCTACCAGCCTTCATTCAATCCTTCATAACTTTCTATACAAATGTCCAAATAATAATTGGTTTAACTTTCTGGAAACTGGAATCAATAAGCTACAACTTTGACGTTTTATATATTTTCAAATTCTTTATAGATTGTGAGATATAAGATTCCAGATTTGGCTCCACGCACCAGAAATTTCTGGCGAACAGCTCTGCAACAGAAATTTCCAGCAACCCTCTTTGTCCGAAATCCATTACGTTTACCTTCCGAAATCCACCCGAGGCCCTAGGGACCTTAACCAATTATACCAACATGTCCCAAAATATAATACGAACTTAGTCGAGGATTTGATGCGTTTCAGCATAAGATATACAATTTAAAAGTTCAAAATCTATGAACTTTGAACTTTTAAATTGTATATCTTATGCTGAAACGCATCAAATCAATTCGGAATGATTTCAAATATTTCACACAAGTCATAAATGACATAACGGACCTATTCCAATTTCCAGAATTGGATTCCGACCTCGATAGCAAAAAGTCAACCTCCCGGTCATACTTTTCAAAAATTCAACTTTCTGCATTTCAAGCCTAATTCCACTAGGGACCTTCAAATAATTTTCCGGACATGCTCCTAAGTCCAAATTCACCATACGGAGCTTTTGACATCATCAAAATTCTATTCCGGAGTCGTTTTCTCAAAAGTCAACTCTCTGGTCTACTCTTTCCATTTAAGCTTCTAAATAAGGATTGTTTCTTATAATAATTTCGAATCTTCTGAAAAATCAAACTCGACCACACCCGTGGGTCATAATACTTATTAAAAAATTGCTCAAGACCATAAGTCATTGAACAGGGCATTAATTCTTAAAATGACAAGTCAGCTCGTTACAGTATCTCTTATCCTTTGTACATAGCATTTTGAGGTATAGCCGGGGCCTTCTTGCTGGCACTGTCATAGCACTCTTTTGTTTTTGTTAGAGCCTTCGTAGACATAGTGTGGGTTGTATCTATTTTTGGGAAGGTTAAACTAAAAAAAATGTTGTAATCGTATCATATGTTCCACTTTAACTATGATTGTACAATGTACAGTTTTGGGAGATTTGTTAATGATGTAACTAATGAAAATGAACTAGTGTTATTCACATGACCTCTTACTATCAAATTAATACAATGTATTCTTCTCTTTATTAATGGGTGAGTTGGGTAGAAAGTATTGTAAAGACTTGGTATTTGAGTTGCTTTTGACTAGTTTTGAGCCGTTTGGAAGCCGATACGCGCGGGATGGCATTTTTAGAGCATCATTTGGCTTGCTCGGTATTGGATTTGGCTTGTTCAAGGTAAGTAACACTTCTAACTTGGTGTTGAGGGTATGAACCCCGAATATACGTGATATGTGTTTTGTGTTGAGGGGACACGTATGCTAGGTGACGGGTGTGTGAGCATGCACCGTATGAATTGTGACTCGGTTATTTTTGTGGTACTGTGTACTCTTATTCATATCAATGAAATCTCTACGTGCTAGAGTGATTTAGGTTGAGGGCCTGATTGTGAGGATATTGATGGGATCGGGCTGCTCGCGCAATTGTTGCTATTGATTTATGCCATGATTGGCTTATTATAGCGCTTGGGCTGCAGGATTCCCTTCGGAGTCTGCACACCCACAGTGAGCGCAGGTAACTACTGAGTGTGAGTGTCGAGCGTGAGTGCCAAAAGCAAGTGTTGAGTGATTGTGAGGACTGAGTGATTGGGAGGACTGAGTGACTCGGAGGAATGAGTGGATTAATACTCTGAGAGTATGCATATGGTTGTTCACTATGTTGTATCGCATTTGACATGTGCATTTGTCATATAGGCATAGAGATGCATTTTTCTCATGTTGTACGGTATCACGTCATTCATTACTTCTCATACACATTGACATGTAGGCATAGAGATGTACTTTCCTCATGCCTATTGATAATGAAACATTTACCTGTGGAATAGTTTTGGGAAGAAAAATCATACTTTCAAACTTACTCATTTTGGCAAAAGATTTGAGTTTTATTGTAATACTTGAAAAGCAAATGACTATTTTTCGGAACTGTGAACGAGATGAGCATTTTTATCGTAGAGTTATTATTTGTGTTACGTTCATTATATTGTTATGAACTGTTACTGGTTATTGGTATCGGACTATGACCTTTGTCCCAGCTCGTCACTACTTTCAACCTAAGGTTAAGTTTGTTACTTATTGAGTACATGTGGTCGGTTGTACTCATACTACACTTCTTTACCTTGCGTGCAGATTTTGGACACTGATGTTGCTGTATATAACAGAAACTAGCATTGAAGACGTATCTGCATTCCAGTTACAGTTGCCTCTTGTTCATGGTAGCCCTATACTTATGAAAATCTGTTTATGTACATTTGGATAGATGATGTATTTATTTCATACTAGTTTTGTAAACTCTAAATCTTAGAAGCTCGTGATTCACTACTAGAAATTCACTAAAAACCAACCAAAAAAACCGACCAAAGTTGGTCGGTTATGGCCAATTACCGACCAAAACGCGACCATTAGGGTATGGACGGTGTTTTGATGGTCGGTAGCTTAAAACGACCATCTGACAAGTTTAAGTACATACCGACCAACTTTGGTCAAAAACATATTTTATTAATTTAATTTTACCAACCAAGGTTGGTCGGTTTAACTAAATTATGTTTTTTTATTAATTATTAAAATTTAAAAAAACCAACCAACTTTAGTCGGTAATTGAAAATATGTATTTTTTTAAAATAATTAAAATTAAACATTACCGACCAACTATGGTCGGTAACCTCAACAGTGCAGGCAAAATACCGACCAAAGTTGGTCGGTAATGTTGAATTCTGGGAATTCAATGTTCATTAACCGACCAACTTTGGTCAGTATTTTGGAATAATATTGTTTTTATTAAAAACCAACCAACTTTGGTCGGTTTTTCTGGGTTTAATTTTGGCATAAAATGCCTGTTTTGGCAGCTACACTACCTGCCAGCATACCAACACAACAACAACAATAACAACAACAACAATAACAACAACAACAACGACAATAACAACGACAACGACAACGACAACGACAACAACAACAACAACAACAACACCGTCTGATGAACTTTCATCTACAAGACGGTATAAAGAACGGTCTTGTGGAGGACAGGAAGAACGATCACGGGGAGGATGGGAGAAACGATCACAAGCAGAACGGGAGGAACGATCATGTGGAGGTCGACCCTCTGGAGATGACTCACGAGATCGGGGCAACGGAAAAGCTCCACTAGATATGAGAGTTCTGATCTGAGCTTGCATGCCAAGGAATTGAGCATCTCTAAGCCTTTCTCTTTCCTTGGCCGCTTCTAGCTCGGATGAGAGCTTTGTCACTGTCTCCCGCATAGCGGAGAGGCTCTCCCTATTAAGTTGCTCGCCTTGCGAGGAAGTCCCTATTCCTCGCATTCCACACTTATAGCGATGGGAGTTTTTAGTAGGAAGCCCGTATACCTTCCCCCATTTTGGACCGCCAACAGACTCCAACCATATTCTTTCAGCATCCTCGTCCGAAGGTTGGGTTGGCTCACCCGATTCACCAGCTGGATGACTACGAATAAATTCCTCCACGTTACTTTGGTAGCGACCCTATATTATTTTAAATTAAATCAGTATTTCAAAATTTTTATAAAAGTAAATTTTAATACTTAAAGAAAATTGAAAGCTTACATATGCAATCGAGGCCCGGTCCTCAACCCACCTATCTTGATCCCCCTCTTTCTTCTTCTTCACAATATGTGTCTCCTTGAATAGCTCATCATGACTCATTGGACGCCCATACTTCTTTTCCTGTAAATAAATTAATTTAGTTAATAAATAGAATAGATATACTTAGAAAAGTAAAATAATTTAAGCAATTACGTACCAATCTTCTTTTTATTGTCCCTAAGCTGATCGCACCTCCAGTGTGCAAGGAGCCTCCCTTCTCGGATGCGCGAGCTTTCTTTCCTTTTTCGCTCCTCTCTAAGAACTCCGCGGTAAGCCATTGCCTTTGCAAATCATTCCACAAATTCTCAAGTAACCAGCCAGGCCTCTTGTTCTTCTTTCTAGCATCCGAGAAAGCATCCGCCAATCTCTTGCGAGCTTTATGATAAAAATTTGCAGCCACTTCCACACTATAGTGGTCTTCCCATACACACTTGCTCTGTATTTCAAAAGTTAAATATTAGATGGAAAAATCATAAATATAAACTATTAAACTGTTTAAAAGAACATTTATACCATAAATTGATAGAAAATTTGCTCCTTCAGCGAGAATGGGCAATCAGTCCAAGTCGCATAAGGGCCATCATAAAGCTTTCTGATGGCATTGGTGATTATCTTCATAGTCTTATTACCCGGCCTGAACCTACAATTTAACAATAAAAACATATTAATATCTTAGTAAAAATGTTACAAATCAATAGACGCAAAAATAATGAATAACACTTACCCATCACCCTCAGGGACTATGATGATCCTGCCATATCGATCATAATGCACTACCTCGCCATCACCATCTAAAGCACGTGTATCAGAGACATGTAAAGACGGTGTAGGCGGGTCAGAGCTACTACCGCGCAGGCGAAGGCCTGCAATAGATGGAGTCGATGATGAAGATGGTTGCGATACCTGTGACTGCCCCAAGTGGATGTGATACTGATGGCTGTGACCCCGAGTGGCTGTGACTCGAGTGGATGTGACATGGATGGATGCGATCCATGTGGCTGTGATATGTAGGGATGTGATCCATGTGGATGTGATGTAGATCGCTGCGATGCAGATAGCTGTGAGGTAGCTGGACTGTATGTCGGACGTATAGTCCTATGGCCTTGTGATGGAAGACCTGGTGTCTGAATGAAGGTGTACGGCTCGTGATGTTGTGGCAGCTCAGTATAGCCGTGTGGTGGAGGATAAGACATAGGCATCTCTGAAAAGGGTGGACAAGAGGGACTATTATTTTCTACCCTCATCTTTCCCTTCCTACCCTTTTCTCGACCCCGAGAACTAGTAGGGTCATTGTTACCTTGACCCTTGCCTGCCATCTGCATAATATAATACATATTTAGATTGAAACATATAAGAAACTAGCTATAAAATGAGAGTGCTTTAAAAAACCAACTTTTTAATCCTCATCGACGTATTATTCCTCGTCCGAGAATTCTTCGTCCTCACTTGTTTGAGCTTCATCAGTTGATTCTTCGTCCTCATTTTTTATATTTGTTACTTCATTTATATCAACTTCTTCCAATATGCGTTCAGGATGTTCCAAATCATTTTCTAACTGATCGTCCACTATTTGGTGAACATTGGAGATATCGTTTTGATATGCAACATCTAACACATTCTCGACTTCCACCCTACCTACAGGCTTAGTTTTTATTACAACCCACCAATCGGACTTATTCCGCCGCAATGGATAAGGATCATAATACACTTGCCTAACGTTATGTGCAATTATGAAAGGATCATAGCGATCATACTCCCTCGTATGATTAACCTCAATTATGTTGTATTGGTGGTGTACTCTTGTACCTCTTGTTGGATTTGGGTCAAACCACTTGCATCTAAAGAGTATCAATTTCTTATATGGCCAACCTGTATATTCTAGTTGTAATATTTCTTTGACCACACCATAATAATCAATATCTCCAACTTGGTTGCCATCACCACCTTGAACCCACACCCCGCTGTTGTTGCTATTTTTATTTTTAGAGCAATCCTCTGTATGAAACTTATAACCATTCACTACGTACTTAGACATTATTGTGACCTGAAGCCCAGGTCCCCAAGATATATCTTTCAAAAATTAATTTACACCATTATTTGGATTATTTACCTACATAGTGTTAAAAAATTCATAAGTTAGCACAACTTATGAATCAATTTTTATACATTCACTATACAACTTATGAGTCAATTTTTATACATTCACTACGTATATATATACTTACAAACTGTTTGAACTACGTATCAAATCTCGTATATACAGCATCATGGCCAAATTGACCCACGAAGTGACTGTGACACATCAAATATTTTTAGTAGTTGCATCAATATGTAGTCACAGTAAATTTTACATTTTGATAACTAATAAATCAATACTTACTTGAGAAATGGTACAACTTCGGGACAATTTAGCAACACATGAAGTGTAGCTAACTTGTACTCCATATCACTCAAACTTCTCTTTCTAACATCCTTAGAACACCGGCCTGGTTGATTGAATATGGACATTGGTGGATATAATTGATCATTCACACATTCGACCGTGTGCCTATTGGGCCTATTCCTAGAACATGGCACGTTACTCTCAAAATAATAAGAACAAAAATGTGCAGTTTCCTTTGCAAGATAGGCTTTGCATATAGATCCTTCAATCCTATTCCTCTGCTTAACAAATTGTTTGCATTTGCCAATTGTCCTACATAATGTCATGTTCTCCAAGAACATTCAAATAAAATAGAATATTACATCAAACTTATAATATTACCTCTCAAAGAGATACATCCATCTGCATTGAACAGGCACTCCAAGTCATACCTCGTGCACAAGGTGTATTGAAAGGTGTTCCATCACATCAAAGAAACCACATGGGAATAGTTTTTCCATCTTACTAGAAATTACACAAATGTTCTGATCCATCCGAAGTAGGTTTTCTTCCCTTAATGTGGTAGAACACAAGTCTTTAAAAAACAAACTAATCTCTGTAATGGGTTTCCAGATTCTTTCAGGCAAACCACAAAATGCAATAGGTACTAAGGTCTCCATAAAAACATGGCAGTCATGACTTTTCAAATAGCTCAACTTCCCTACCTCCATATCTACTTTTTTTCCAAGATTCGACGCATAACCCTCAGGCATCTTCAATTTCGTAACCCAATCACAAATTTGTTGTCTTTCCTCCAAAGTGAATGTGTAACTTGCTTTGGGCTTGAACACCTTACCATTGTTTGCTGCCTGCAAGTATAATTCAGGCCGCCTGCAATATTCTTGTAAGTCCATTCTAGCCTTCGGGTTATCTTTTGTCTTACCTTTAACATCCATCACTGTGTTGAACAAACTGTCAAAATAATTCTTCTCAATATGCATGACATCAAGGCTGTGTCGGAGAAGATTATCCTTCCAATAAGGCAACTCACAAAATATACTTTGTTTCGTCCAATTATGATTAACACCATATCCGGGGAATCTATAAGGTGGAGCCTCAGTAACTTTACTGAAATTATGGACCCTCTCCCAAATTTCCTCACCTGAAAGTATCGGAGGTGGAGAATCATATTCCACTTTATTCTTTTTGAATGCATTTTTCATCCTTCTAAACTCATGATCATCAGGCAAGAATTGACGGTGACAATCAAACCATGATTGCTTTCGGCCATGTTTCAAAGTGAACGCTTTACTATTTTCCATGCAGTAAGGACAAGCTAGTTTTCCGGCAGTCATCCACCCAGACAACATTACATACGCAGGAAAATCGTTAATAGTCCACATTAAATTAGCACACAAATTGAAATTCTGCTTGGTTGATATGTCATATGTTTCAACACCATCATACCATAATTGTTCTAGCTCATCAATCAAAGGTTACAAATATACATCAATCAAACTTTTCGGATTACTTGGATCGGGGATAATACAATTTAAGAATATATATGGACTAGTCATACACAACTAAGGTGGTAGATTATAAGGTGTAAGAAAGACATTCCAACATAAATATGGTGTCGCGGATATAGAAAAAAGTAT